>NC_139670.1:8288601-8353601 GCF_951799395.1 Argentina silus | reverse complement strand
CAGTTCATGAAACACGTGTTCCCCAGATTGATCAGGCCTCGTAGACCTGGGAGAGAGAGAGGAGAGGGGGAGGGAGGGAGGGAAGGGTAGAGTAGAGGTCAGACACAGAGTGCGATGAGGAACGAGGAAGCAAGGAAGAGGGAGAGAGAGACGGAGGAGCAGGAACAGAGGGAAATAAGAGATGGGAAAGGAAAGTAAGAGATACATTAGATATTACGTCTCCTGGGCACCCGTGTAACAGAGAACCAGTGACCCTGTCTAGAACAGATGGTCACACACTCACTCCAAGGAACAGGGCAGCCCTGGACCGGGTGGGATACCCTGTCAAGTGAGGTCACACACACACACACACACACACACACACACACACACACACACACACACACACACGAGCTAAACGGCCTGCTCTGGATGCTGTCCAAACCTGTTCCTCCTGACCAGCTGCTCCTACTAGAACTCTGTGAATTTAGTTAAAGAAAGGAGAAAAGAGAGAGAGAGAGAGAGAGAGAGGGGAGGGAAAGACAAGCAGCTCCTGCTGTGTGCACCTGTCAGAGAGCGAATGGGCTGCTGCCTTCTGGACACCAGTATTTATACCCCCCCACTGTGCACTACTCTCTGTGTCACTATGCACTTCAATCAACATTGAACACACACACACACACACACACACACACACACACACACACACAATTCCAGTATTTATGACTGATTGTACATTGTACTTTTTTCATAAAAGGTTCCATCTCAGAGAGCAGAGCTTTATTCCTTTTCCACACAAACACACACAGACACACAGACACACACACACAATTGATGTACAAGACATCTTGACAAAAAGACAGATTAAATTTTAGGATGTTTCTAGGTTTGCAAATCTCATTACATTCCTCAGACATTCGAGAGACCAGAATACAGATATAGAGAGAGAAAGAGAGATGGGGAGGGGGGGGGTGTGTGAGAGAAAGAGAGATGGGAGGAGGGAGGGTGTGAGAGAAAGAGAGAATGGGGGTGTGAGAGAAAGAGAGATGGGAGGAGGGAGGGTGTGAGAGAAAGAGAGAATGGGGGTGTGAGAGAAAGAGAGATGGGGAGGGGTGAGAGAAAGAGAGATGGGGGAGGGGGGGTGAGAGAAAGAGAGATGGGGGAGGGGGGGTGAGAGAAAGAGAGATGGGGAGGGGGGGTGAGAGAAAGAGAGATGGGGAGGGGTGAGAGAAAGAGAGATGGGGGAGGGGGGGTGAGAGAAAGAGAGATGGGGAGGGGTGAGAGAAAGAGAGATGGGGAGGGGTGAGAGAAAGAGAGATGGGGAGGGGTGAGAGAAAGAGAGATGGGAGGAGGGGGGGTGTGAGAGAAAGAGAAGGGGAGTGCAGCAGCGAGACAGCTAGAGTTTAGCACCGAGCAGTAGCCTGCAGCGATGCTGTTTAACACCATTCCCCATCTCTGAGCTGTCAGGCTGGGGGACAGGAGAGGTGAAAATGACAGAGGGATGAGAATTAGAGAGAGGGAGGGATGAGGAAAAGCCTCCAGAGGGAGAGGAAGGACTCATTTCCCCAATGACCAGCAATTCATAGCCGATGAATTGATCAATAAATCGAATCATTTCTTTTTAGTACTTTCTTTCCACACACACAGTGGAGAGAAACACTGCACTGAGGTTAAGAAGACACTTTCTCTCTCCTCCCACACACTCCCAACATCAGAGACGAAAGCAGAGATGAAAGCTAAACAGCAACATCTCAACCAAGGCCTCTAATAGGCTAAGGGGGGGAGGGGGGACTTTCACCACATTGCTTCCACCTATCTGCTTCCTTCAGCCACTAATGGGGGTAGGGTGTTGTAGGGTGTTGTGGGGGGGGGGGGTGTTGTGGGGGGGGGGGGGCTGGGGGGGGCAAGGTTTGGGCTTTGAGACGTTTTGTTGTCCCGAGTTTGGCGAGAAACCAGCGAGGTTCGGAGCGATCGTTGGCTCACCGATGGTGCAGTTTGTCGTTATTTTCCTTCGTTTTGGGTTGTGCCGCAGCAGCTCCAGCTCCCTCTTGGTGGGCTCCCACGTGGAATACTTCTCCCCCGCACCTGACACACAAACAACGGGAGAGATGAAGGCAAAAACCCTTTGAAAGAAACAAGTGTAGGTAGGGAGGGAGGGCAGAGTTGGGAGGACGTGGAAGGCAGTGCAGCGCTGGCATTTGCCTGGGACGAGAGAGCGGAGACGTACACAGTCAGGGGGAGGCTGGTGGAGGTAGAAATCGGGAGGACGGGGCTCATCCCCCCCCACCCGTTCCATGCATTACAACGAGCCCATCCTCCGATTTCTCCCTCCAACAGCCTCCACTGCATACAGTAGCATACATTACATACCTCGCCCCCAAGGCAGTGACATCCCTATAAGAGGATGAAGGTGTTTCACATTCTGTATGTAAATCTGTCATGTGATGCATTTGAATTCAATTCGATACAACTTTATTCATCCCCTGCAGGATAAGTAGAGGAGAAGGAGAAGTAGAACCCTACCTTGCAATTTCCACGCTTTTCTTTGTTCTTCTTTGGCAATCTGTTCCATGTCTTTGTCGTATATGTAGTCTTGGCACACAAAGCAGTATATTCCGCCGTACAATAGATCTATAGCTGGAAGAAAAAGGGAAAGAGAGAGAGGGAGAGAGAGAGAGAAGTAAACGAGGATATGAGACAGAGAAATGAGGCATGGGAGGTTTTGAATGAGCTCAAGGCTATGTTGGAACATTCACTTGTAGCCTGTAGAGATTAGTCATAGGGAAAGGTGGGTATGTAACAAACAACATCTCATCTCTACTTGGATAAACACGTTTCCTAGTGCTGCAAAGCAGGCTTGTGTGCTGATCTGTTAGCCCCGCCTTAGTCTCACGTAGCTGTACCTCCAAATCACGTTGTTCTCACGCCTCCTTTGGAGGTCTGGAGAATCTTTTATTGAGATCCGGCTTGGATTGAACTGGACAGAGCGATGGGGCAATGTGCTTGCAATTTCATTGGATGTGACATTCCAAGAATCATCTTTCCAAGAATTGTCGTCTTTTCTTTCAGACTGGGCAGGACTAGTTTGCAGAGAGTTGTTGCCTCTGCTAGCTTGCAACATTAAAGAATTGTTCCACCCATTTGTAGCTACTTTCTGCAAAGGATTTCCCCAGGCTTTCCGAACCTGGTCTCAACGAGGTTAGCCCCGCCTAGCCTAGCGCAGCACTGACGGCCGGGGGCATGTAGAAGTCTGTTAGCCTAGCCTAGCCTAGCCTAGCGTAGGACTGAGGCCGGGGGCATGTAGAAGTCTGTTAGCCTAGCCTAGCCTAGCGCAGGACTGAGGCCGGGGGCATGTAGAAGTCTGTTAGCCTAGCCTAGCCTAGACTAGCGCAGGACTGAGGCCGGGGGCATGTAGAAGTCTGTTAGCCTAGCCTAGCCTAGCGCAGGACTGAGGCCGGGGGCATGTAGAAGTCTGTTAGCCTAGCCTAGCCTAGCGCAGGGCTGAGGCCGGGGGCATGTAGAAGGCACAGGGTGAGAGGCAGAGACAGAGGGATTAGACTGCAGGTACCCACACAGATGGAGAGAAGTGGGATTAATATATAGGGGCAAGTGAAAGTTACACTGACTTCACATTTCCCTTTCGTTTTCTCTTTCCCTCACTCTCTCCGTTTCTTAAATGTCCGTCCCTCCCTCCCTCCCTCATTTCCTCCTCACCTTCTTAGTCCCTTGCAGCTACCTGTTTGCAGTTGCCATGACAACCTGCCTACCGCTGCTCAAGGCAGACACTGTAAAGCTCTGCAGGTGTGAAAATGGAGGGAGAGAGGGAAGGAGGGGGGGGAAGGCAGGCAAGGTGAAGAGAGAAAGGGAGAGGGAGAGAGAGGGATAGAGAGCAGGAGAGCAAGAGAAAGAGAGAGAGAGACAGAAAGTATGAGAGAGGCAGAGGGAAAGAAGAGAGTGCGACAGAGAGAGATAGAGACGTATATCTAGAGAGAAAGAGAGAGAGAGAAAAAAGAAGGGAATCTGCTACAGTTAGAGAGAGAGGCAGGAGGCTGGTTTTTTAACATGTCTATCTGAATGGCCTGCATGATAAATAGTATTCATTATCCTGGGCTGTGTTGTTGACCAGCGTCCCAGGTGTGACTATAATGGAATGTCTGGGCTCTGGCTGAGGCCCTGCAGGTGCTGCAGGATTAGTTATTGAGCTGCCTGCATCCCCTGCACAATGGGACCGCTCCTGTAGCCAAGGCAGGGGAAATCACGTCTGTCTGTCTAGTCTCCAGCCTCCAGATTAGCCGGGGGGAGGCTGGCGGAGGTAGGAATCGGAGGAAGGGCTCATTGTAAACGCGTGGAATGGCGTGAGGAAGCCGTATCCAATGACGGTGACAACTCCTACGTGACCAGACAGGAAGGAGCTCCCACACGGATCAGCTGCCTGTCATCTTCCCTATATAGACACGCGTGTCTGATACCGTCCCTCATTCCGTGCATCACAATAAGCCCATCCTCCGATTTCTACCTCCGAACCAGCCTCCCCTGAGATGACCCCATACTGGAGTAGAGCTGAATCACCCCCTAATGAGACACACAGTATAGCGCACTATTTCAGGTAGTGTGGCAGCAGTTTACTTAATATGTATGGGAATAACTCATTTCCGGTAGTTTCTGTCTGGCGCTACACTCCCCGTGTGGGAGGGCTAATCTTCCGATTGAGAATAAAGATAAAACGGAGAGAGAGAGAGAGGGAGAGAGAGAGGGGGGGGGTGTGAAATGGGGCTCTGCCGTTCCATCCATCAGGCCTTCAATTGAATGAAGCGCACCGTTAACGGCCCACTGTGAAAAGAGAAAGAGGGAAGCGGTATAACAAGGTGAGCTGAAGGTGGGGGGGGGGTTTGACGAGAGGCAAAGAAGACAAAACGATAAATATACCCACGGAGCAGAGGGCCTTCGGGTATCCATGGGAACCCAGAAAGGGAAGAGAAAAAAGAAAGATACATAACATAATCCAGGAGGACAAACACACTGCAAATGAGCCGACTAGAACTGACAATATAGCCAGGAGGAAGAAAAAATAAATAAATCAAGAAAAAAAGAGAGAGAGAGGAAAACCAAGAATAGGTAGGAATTGGTTTAATTCAGTTCTATTGGGTTTATTAAGACAACTTAATTACCCTGCACTCGTCTAGTGAGATCTGTCCTTCTTTTTTCCCCTCCTTCTGTCTGGCACTGTTCATTCAGTCGCTAACCTAATTAAACGCGCGCACACACACACACACACACACACACACACACACACACACACACACACACACACACACACACACACACACACACACACACACACCTATAGACCTAAGTGCTGAAAAGCAAGCTTACTATACACAGCCCCTACATCACAGCACTGAGGCTATTATTGGTGTTGGTGTTTGTGCTGCTGTCACCCCCTCAGGTTTGATAAAGGAGTTCCGGAGGGAGATGCAAATAGGCTCTAGAGTTTGGGTTTAATCACACAAAGCAACCCACTCATTGCTTCCTGGTCCGCCTACATGTCACAATACACAGGTGACAAAAGCCCCCCCCCCCCCCCCCCCCCGGGCATTACGTCTCGCATTGTGTTGCAATTACATTGCGTAATGTTGCATGAGTAGCTCGTGATTTCAGCATCTCTGATATGGAGCGGTGGCGGAACAGAACAACAAGAGAACCAGGCACCATATTCTTCTAGACTTGGAGGAACGAGGTGGAACAGGGGATTCTCTTGTTACCGTTTGGGGGTTTTCCGCAAAATAAAAACAAGCGGCGCTACCGTTTGTCTTTTGTAGAACCGCTTTCCCCGGTGTAGAACACAAAAGGCAAACCACACACACATGCAAGTGCACGCCCGCACACACGCACACATGCATGCACATACACACACACGCCACCCAGGCGCACACATACACACAGACAGACACACACACACACACACACACACACGTAGTCTCTATCCACCAGTGTTTATTTACTCTCCCTGGTTTTTGTAGCAGGCTGTAGGTGCTTATTACTCTCTTCAACAGTATAATTAGCTACTTAGCAGCCTTTGTTCGGTCCTGGGTGTTTCTGGGGGTGGTGGAGGGGGAGGCCCACCTCGTTAGGCGGAGGGGATAATTAGAGCTCTTTGATGTTTCCAGAGACGGTTGGACCTAGCAGGAGGCCTGGTGTTGTTATGGTGGTGTTCTGACAGGTCTGAGGTGCTGAATGGACGAACAGTTAGCTGGAGGTTAGAGGAAGAGGGAGAGGAAGCACCATCCAAGCTGAGGAGCAGAGACCAGGTCTATGGTGGGCGTCTAGGGAGGAGGGAGAGGAAGCACCATCCAAGCTGAGGAGCAGAGGCCAGGGCTATGGTGGGCGTCTAGGGAGGAGGAAGAGGGAGGGAAGCACCATCCAAGCTGAGGAGCAGAGACCAGGTCTATGGTGGGCGTCTAGGGAGGGGGGAGAGGAAGCACCATCCAAGCTGAGGAGCAGAGACCAGGTCTATGGTGGGCGTCTAGGGAGGAGGAAGAGGGAGGGAAGCACCATCCAAGCTGAGGAGCAGAGACCAGGTCTATGGTGGGCGTCTAGGGAGGGGGGAGAGGAAGCACCATCCAAGCTGAGGAGCAGAGACCAGGTCTATGGTGGGCGTCTAGGGAGGAGGAAGAGGGAGGGAAGCACCATCCAAGCTGAGGAGCAGAGGCCAGGGCTATGGTGGGCGTCTAGGGAGGAGGGAGAGCCAAAACCACCACAAGCTGACAGGTGAACTGCATCACACAGCCCCTGTCCTGAATACACCAGTGGATTTAGCTGTAAAACTAAACACTAGGTGTGTGTGTCTTACCTAGGTTGTGTTGTTTGTTTTTGGCGTGTTAGTGTGTGTGTGTGTCTTACCTAGGTTGTGTCAGTTGTTTTTGGCGTGTTAGTGTGTGTGTGTGTGTGTGTGTCTTACCTAGGTTGTGTCAGTTGTTTTTGGCGTGTTAGTGTGTGTGTGTGTGTCTTACCTAGGTTGTGTCGTTTGTTTTTGGCGTGTTAGTGTGTGTGTGTCTCACCTAGGTTGTGTCGTTTGTTTTTGGCGTGTCAGTGTGTGTGTGTGTGTGTGTGTGTGTCTTACCTAGGTTGTGTCGTTTGTTTTTGGCGTGCTCATGGATGTGTTTCTTGGTGAAGCAGCCGAAGAAGACGCAGTGGAGGCAGGAGTGGAGCCGGTTCAGGTGGGCGCCGCACATGTGACAGATACAGGACTTGGCCTGGAGGGGGCGAGAGAGGGACAGAGGTGCATTTACACTACCAGACAAGAGACACCAGTGACAGCAGTGCCACAGCTCGGAGGTGTACTCTCTGAAGGATAACCGCTCTGTAATGAAGAACAAACAGGGTGAAGAGAGTAAACAACAGCAACACAATGCAACACCACCTGCACAGCTGGCAGCTCAAAGGGACAAAGGAACAGACATGATGAAACCATATCCCTGTCAGAGAGAGAGAGAGAGAGAGAGAGAGGGAGGGGGGGGGGGGGGAGAGAGAGAGATGGGGGGGGAGAGAGAGAGAGAGGGAGGGGAGAGAGAGAGAGAGAGAGAGGGAGAGAGAGAAGGCTGGCATGCCACTATTTACACAAGTTGGTGTGTGGTTACACTGCCCTCATCTCTTGTACCTGGGACAGCCAGAGGAGGCGGGGGTGGGGGTTGTCAGATCAGCAGCCAAACCCCCACCCTGATCGCCTACTAATGACACCCACCGTCTCTCTGGAGATCACAGCAGGTCCTCTACTATATAACAGGTGGAATATGTCGGCGCCATTTTGTATCATGTCAATCAAACAGACACCTGGGTGTACTTTCATGTTTGGAAACAGAGGTGGTAGCCTACTACCTGAACTTCTACAACAGGATTACTGATTCAAAAATTCAAAAAAAACATCTTGAATGTCTGTGTTTTTTAAGAGACAGGCATTCAATCTTTCCATCTATCTGTTTTGCACACTATTTGAATGAACACCCCATTTCTGCCTCATGTCCCTAGCGACATCCCCCTAGCGACGGGCATGGAGAGGGAGAGCACAGCCAGGATAGGGGGAACAGTCTCAACTTCTCTGACACTTGTTCATCCCAACAGTACTGCCTCACTCAGGATCACACATTTGGTGAGCAGCAGTACATGCACATTCATGTTTACTGTGTAAAAGGGAGAAAGTGTGTGTGTGTGTGTGTGTTTTGTGTGAGAGAGAGAGAGAGAGAGTCAGAAAGTGAGCACGTGATTGAGACAATGAGTGAATGTGAAAAACAGAACGAGTGGGTTAAGAGAGAGAGATAGGAGAGAGCGAGAGGGAGAGGAGGTAGAGAGAGAACATGGATTGCCAAAGTCAATCCTGCCTGATCAAAGCCTGGCAGCATAGGCTCGAGACTGCTTCATGTCTCACAGCACCTGGTCTCCGACACACACACACACACACACACACACACGGTTGGAGGAAGAGAGGGAGGGTGGGAGAGAGAGAGAGAGAAGAGGAGGAAGTGGCAGGCTTAAAAAGAAGAAAGGCTAGAACACATGCATTTTCCTCCAACCCCCTCATTCCTTTTTGTTTTATAGGAGTAATATGATACAGTAAGAGGAAAAGGCCTGGGGTCAGGTTATCTCCATAAAACAGAGGATACACACAGACACACACACACACACACGCAGGTGCGCACACACACACCCTTCTGGTCCTGGATGTTCTGCAGTGCAGTACAGCTCCTCCCAGCCTCCCTCTGACTCTCCCAGCCCTATAGCCTGTCCCCTCAACACCCCCTCCCCATCTCTACTCCCCCCCCCCCCCCCCTGCACCTTCTCCTCTCTCCCTCCCCATTTTCTATTCAGGGCTTTCTTTTTTCCCTTCACACTCCCTTTCACTTTCCCTTTCTCATCCTCCCTCTCCCCCTCTTCCCTCTCTCCCCCTCTCCTGTTGCAGGGCAGTGTTGTCAGCAGTCTTTCCTTGGTTGGTGTTGATGTCCTATTAGGGGGTGTATCGATCCGAGCCTCGCCCCCATGACCAGAACATCAGATAAAGAGGGAAGGAGACAGATCAGCTTCCTCCTACAAACCGCCGCTGGCTCACCATATAGAGATACATTAAATATGTATGGGCGCGCGCACACACACACACACACACACACACACACACACCTTTAGTGGCAACACAGATACATATCACCCACAAAGATCCATATACAATAGGCTATACAATACAACTGACACACACAACACACACACACACACTACGCTAGCTATTCCCAGTGCAGGTAGCTATGTCAATGATCCCATTGTTTTCTGGCTTCAAGGAAGTGGGGACACAGTCTGCCTTCACCATCACTGGGACCAAACATGGCTGCCTCCTTTGGCCTGTTGAGGGTGTATCGTACCGCTCGCCTGAAACCATTTCCATGGCCAGCACGCCAATTACCATGAGTATTTACCTGAATGCAAAGGTGGTTAGCCTGTTTGGTCATCAAGCCAAATCCTGTCACCCGGACCAAGTGATGTCAACCGTCTCTCCTTGAAAATAATGATTGGTCTTTTCGAGGATGACATCATCAGTTGCCGGCTGGCCGGGGGGTTGAGATAAGAGGCAGCTCTGTTGGCAGGCCGTGTGGTGAGGGTGGGGTCATGGGGCTCGGCAGCGGAAGTGCCACAGTGCTGACTAAATGAAACAAACATCAAAGGACAGGCCAGCGGGGCCGATGGAGAGATCCTCAGTGTACGGACCAACAAGGACCCTACTGTGCTGCTCTGGCTGATACACACACTGCAGACTGGGCTAGATAGTGCAGTCCAGCTGCACGTTGAGCGGACACACACACACACACACACACACACACACACAGGGTGGGTGTAAAGACCACAGAGGGGATGCCAAGCACATGGTCAGGGAGGGTGACTGATACGAGAGGAGAAGGAGAGGACGTGGTGGTGGAGGATAGATAGTGACAGTTGAAACGCATGCAGATGAGGAAGGGGCTGCATGCCTATAAGCCAGTGTGACTGTAGTGCAATGCATGCTGGGATATTCACCAGTGAGATCAGCTGTGCCAGAAAGAGGGGAAGAGATAGAGAAATAAGAGAGAGAGAGAGAGAGAGAGAGAGAGAACACAAGAAGACTGACTGAAGTCCAAGGGCACAACAGCAAAGGAGATAGTTACTCTCTGACCCTTATCTGTCAAAAAACAATACTGTCTCGGGTGTGTGTGTGTGCGTGTGTGTGCACTGCATAGCCAAACCCTCTGGTACCTCATTCTCCAATTTTAACCCCAACTCAGATGGCCAGTAACCCCCCCCCCCTTACACACAGGTTTGCTATTCACTGTGCTATATAATAACAATTTGACTACAAAAACAAAAGTATTACGTCTATCTTTCCAACGTCTCATTGTGTTAACAAAAACTAGGCTTTAAGCCCATTAGCTAGCCTACATGAACATCTGCACACCATGTCAGCCTATATGAATACATGGCACATTCATTAATATTCCAGTAGTAACGCTGCAGCATGTTTAAGCATTTATATGTCCATGAATAATAAATATACATAAATATGCAACAGTGTGTGTGCGTGGGAGTACCCTACCCTACCCTACTGCCCTCTACTTTCGGTTGAAGACCTCCTTCCCCACCGTCAACCCAGCGGGGACTAGTGGGCATTGCCCTTCAGTCTACGGGAGGCTCCCCAGAAACGACCTCTTAAGCCCCTCGTCCCCTCGTGCTCTGAACCACCTCCGTGCCTGCGTGTTCTGAACACGCTCCAGCTGGGTGTGAAGAATGGCTTGTGGTTACAATGTGTATGAATTATGAATGACCTGGTGGGAGGCTATATCACATGATGTTCATAGAATACTGGGAATTATCTATCCGCTCTACGGAAAGGGAGACCACTTCAAATAAGAGGATGTGTCATACAGTGAATTGTGTGAGTCCATGCAATGATTTTGACTGGGTTTTCAGAAACTGGTAGCTGGTAGCAAGTTTTCATTGAGGTTAGGGTTAGTGTTGATTAGTAGCTCTCCAGGAACTGGGCTGGGGGGTGACTAACCACTGCAGCAAGGTGGAGGTAGAGATCAGAGGACGGGCGGGTTGTTTGATACCCTTTCTCATCCTATTCCATGCATCACAATGAGCCCCTCATCTGATTTCTGCCTCCACTGCACTGCAGTAGAGTTGAAGGGATGGTGGGGAAGGACAACTGTCCTAAGTCAAGGTCATGTTCATCTAAGAACTGAAACCGTGTTAATAAAGCAGACGGATGAGCCAATCAGGGGATCATTACGAGGGACTCCCAGATGGTTGATCTGTTTGTTTTCTCCTCCTCATTCCTCCATCACTGACTCTATTATATACAATCATTTACGTATCCATGGAGCAGGCGTGACTGCATGGGGGAGTGAGAGAACGAGAGAGAGAGAGAGAGAGAGAGAGAGAGAATAAGAACAAAAAGAGTGTGAGGGAGAAAGAAGGAGAGAGAAGGGAGAGAGAGTGTGAGAGGTAAAGGGTGAGCAGAGCCACAGAAAGAGAGAGTCGCTGCAGTTTAGATGGATGATGTATCCCAGTGTCATCTCAGTTATACACCCCCTGTCAGGTCAGCATCAGCGCTGACTAAACACAACAAGACCAGTCTGTGACAGCCCTGAATACAGGAGTCCCTGCCCCATAACTCACTACCCAGTGGACAGGGATGTTTATATCACAATACACACACACGGTTAAATACAGACTCCTGGATCTAATGTAGAATGACAGGGCTTCGATGGCATGTGTGGGTGGGGCGGTGTCTTGGTTTCAAACAAACACAGCCACAGAGGCTGGTGGAGGTAGAGCTCGGGAGGACAGGCTCATTGTCATGCATGGAACGGAATACGGAAAGGTATCAAACATGTGTTTGACACCATTCCTCATTCCATGCATTACAATGAGCCCTTGCTCCGAGTTCTACCTCCATCAGCCTCCAGTGAAACACAGCCACAGCTGGAAGTGCCAGGTGGTGGGGGGGTTTATGAACTGTTTTCATGCAGCATTGCTGGGGTTTATGATTCATGGTCCCTTGTTCATGAGCCATAGCAGATTTTTATGTAGCACTACTGATACAGACAGAATAAACTACACCAAAGTACGACAGCAGGCAACAGCAAAGTACTGTCCTTGACTGAAAGGCTGGGCTGAGACGAGGAACACATTCATCTGAGAGCTTGGAGATGAATCACACTTCTTCAAAGTTAAAATCATTAGAGAGCTCCTCTGCGCACACATAAGAGGGATACCAAACCACAAAGCCCAAAGCCCAAAGCCCACGCTAGACAGACAGTCGCCTGGGGTATCTACAGCAGTGGAGACTGGTGGAGGTAGAACACGTGTTTGATACCATTCCGTACTCATTCCGTTCATGACAATGAGCCTGTCCTCCAATGTCTACCTCTAGCAGCCTCCCCTGGTCTACAGTGATGTCTGAACAAACACACATTCCTTTCATAAAAGGGATATGGAATGCAAAGTCCTGTGGTAAGTCCAACCATACATATGCTATCTGAATGAGTCATTTAGACCAGACAGCATTGCTGGCTTCCTCCTTGTGAGAGACCTTCCGTCTGGCCACTCAGTTTGTCTTGACAGTTGAATGGGGCATAAAGGGCAGCTGTAGGATGAGTGCATGAGTCACCTTGAAAAGGAAAGATGAACAGAGAGTGTCAGTGCATCCAGGTCTCATCCGCTAATCCAACGTGCATAGGCTCTGGCTGGAATACAGGGGAGGCTGATTGAGGTAGAAATTGGAGGACATTGTAATGTATGGAACGTAAAGAGGAATGGTATCAAACACATTCCGTTCCACGCATTATATTCAGTCTATCCTACGATTTCTACCTCTGGTCACGTGACGCTACACTACTGCGCTTATTGCAAAAAAATAAAAAAGTATGGACAAGCACACAGCCCACTGCATGGTGACAGTCCTACTGCAGAGCTGAATATTCCTTTTGACAAGGTTCTCCAGATGCTGTCTGAAAATGGAATGATGGCATCTCTGCCTTTGGAGATGCCAGGATGCGTTAGGTGCTGTGAACACTGCCTATACGCATGGGTAACATGCGTGTGTCTGCATATAGAGAGATGGCCCTGTACCCCCCTGAGGGTACTCAAAGACCCTAGGAAGAGCACTGCATGATGTTCTCTCTTGTTACACGACTGCTGTCCTGTCCTCTTCTGTTCTGCGCGGAGGCGGATGGTGATGAGCACAGATGGCAAAGTACAGGAGGAAGTACATATTTAACCAGTTGAAGGCACCACCACTAGTTGAGGCACCACCACTTCCATCCTTGTGGAAAACATACTGTGAATATATGTGTTTATTGCACTCATTACATGTCAACACATCACATTAGACGCCTTACACATTTCTTTATTGATCAACAAACACTATATATCTACAAGTTATTGATTGTAACCTACTACTGGTACCGTCAGGACATATTTCTCAAAAGCCAGCCACAGGGAAGGCAGGTAACATACCACGCATCTCTAACCAGACAGAGAGCAGGGTTTGATTGACAGGTTGCTGCTGGCCAGCCACCTCAGACATACCTCAGCTTGGTCCGCTCTTATCTGGACGGTCAGTCAGTTCGCTGCCCAGCAAGTTATCATTACAGACATGATGATGGTGATGATATGAGAGCCGGAGTTGTGACAGTACAATCTGATAAATAGCCAACAACAGTGGCGTGGCTTGTAGGCTCCTAACTAAAAACACCAAACTAATCTGAGTGTCAGCCTCCTGTCCTGTCAGTCGCCTGTTTTTAAATGTATTATTTGTCGTACATTGAGTGGCGCTTGAGCGACGCACTACTGCTGCATCTCACTGACTGACTGTCGTGAACACACAGCTCTCCGTGAAAACAGTTGTCTGCGACTGCATGTTTTTCCAGCTACTGTACTGAGATAGGGTTTATTTTTTTACCTTGCGTTTCCTGGTTTCGGCAGACCCACTCCATACAAAGCACTGGTAAATGACCCGGAGATTCTGTTTCCAGTTATCCACTTTGTAACCGTTCACATGGGGGCACCCGGCTGGACTCATGACAGAAACAACATTCGTTTTCAGTATTTTCAGCAATGAAACGCGATCCAACTCAAGCTAACCCAAGTCACTCAGAATTAGCTAAAGCTAGCTTGCTATCCACCAATAGTTCCGAATTGGCTAGCGTGAGAGGTAGCCCCGGCTGAATCGGAGGTACGTGCAGTAAACATCAAGGCAATTCTTGCGAAATTCCATTTCAGAAATAAGACATTTCTTCTGCAAATACATCCACGTTTGGGTCGTATCTTTCCTTATTCCCACAGGTAAATCGCTGGATATTCAATTTAGTTAGCAATTTTAATGGTAGGCAATGGAATTTTAGCAGCACATTGCGAGCTCTGCAAGCCCCACCTCAATCATGTCACGGTAGGCCAATGGAAATGTCTTCATGAATTTGATTGGCGTCCATGGTACACAGTTTCCCTGTTAAGTCCCACCTATTTACTGTAGCATATCTTGTGATTGGCGCAATTAATTATTACAATACATATCCGCCCGTCAAACGTCTCCCATTGGCTGTAATATGAAAGCGTTTGGTCGCATAAATAAAGTACTGTACCAGCGTTGACTGTTATATTTTTCCAACTGTAGGCCTACTGTCATTTTTTTACGGACCCGACGAAGGAACTGGAAACGTCTTTGCATTTCAGAGCAAAGTTATAATGCATAAAATCTAACATGCATGAATAACAACTCATGCCAACCAAGTCAACATCGTAATGCTCGAGACCTCCTTGACATCATAGTAGAATTCACCTCAGCACTCCTCCACTAGATATCCACTGTCCAGGACGTGAGAGACCTCTAGAGGACAAACAAAAACCGTGAGCAAAATGTTGGCACTCTCAAGGGCATGTGAACAGTGATGGACTTCGAATTATTTCAAACCTAAGTTAGTTTAGCTGAGGGAAATCAATGACCAATCCTTCAAACAGGAAAATATTGAGATTTACCCCAATAAAAGTAATGCAATTCGAATAATGACCATGCAACAGAAACAGTGCTTATTCACACATTTTTGAACAAATAAGTCCAGTTTTTATTATTGTGGTTGTTAATGCAGCAGTGGCTCTTCCACCTGAACATTGATAAATAAAACACTGACAAAATTGTTTTTTTGTTAAGGTTTCCTCAAGACACCGTGAAAGAAATAACCAAATTATCATTCCACACATTTAGATTTTCCTTGACCAATGTCCATACTCAATAGAATGTTTTCCTCTTTTAAAAAAACTCATCAGAGAACCTGAAGGGTGGCAGTGTTCTCCCCTGTCCAAGGCCCTCAGGAGTAACTTGACGTTTTGCTTCCCACCTCATCCTCCTGTGTTCCCATGCTCTGTAACACAGTGGGATTTAAATTATGGGATGTCATCGATCAGTATCCATGCTCAAAACTCTATAACTGACCAGATGGAATTTTATATGGTAACATAGGGATACTTCTGAGAATGAGAGAGAAAAAACTGATAACAAAATAAAACTAATTCAATTAACATTTGAACTGGAAACACAGCCTGTATAGTCAAATATAGGAGTCCATGGCAGTTGGTGCTTTCTTACCTTCTGCACAAACTGCGGGTTTACTGTGATTTCTTGATCCATGGACTTTAGCTTCTCATCCAGCTCTATACACTTCAACATCTGCGATGGAAAGAGGACAAGACAAGACATTTTGTTTAAGTAACTTACAGTAAAAACTGTGAGGCAAATAAAGTCACGTTGCACATTGTTAGTCATTTACAAGGTTAGACCATCGTGTCATTCTCTTACCTCTTGGTCAATTTTGTGAAGCATTGCGGGGTTGTTATATTTTTCCGGGTTGTCATGGAAACAGACCATGCCATCCTTTTGATTGATACTGGCATAGATCTCACCATCTTCAATCTGCAAAGAACAGAGAAAGTCAGAAAGATGCAAAATCAAAACACCCCCCTCCCAAACTACATCTGTGTGCTGGCTGCAATGACTTACCATGTGCAAGACATATTTCTCCGCCTCCTGGGGCCCTGACAGCTGCACTCGACTCGCCATGTCTTGCAAGGACAGTGTCAGGAAAGTCTGTAAAAGGAGAGAAGAAAGATTAGACCCACAGCTTACCATTTACTTCATATCCTCTTTTCCACACTATGTGGGGACTGTCGGTGTGCCTGAGGGAGGTTTACTCAGGATGAGGAAAGTGTAGTTGAGGTGAGGAGGGTATAGTTTGGTGAAAGGAGTATTTGGGGAGAGGATAATATATTATAGGTGTTTACAAATGTGTGTTGAAATGAGGGAGGTATGTTTGACAGAAGGGAGCTACCGTGTATGCAAGAAGAGGGCTTATATTTGAAATGGAGGGAGTTTATTGGAGATGAGCGATGTATACTTGAGATGAGGAGTTCATATTTGAGGTGATGGAGGCAGATGTGGGGCAAGGGTTGGAGGTATTGGTGCGAGACCTTTGTTAGCCTCTGGATGTTCTTCTTGTACAGGGAGGACAGACACTGCTTGACCAGGCCTGTGTTGCTGTCACGTGTGAACGTCTCGCTGTGTTTGTTCACCACGCTGCGCAGTTCCGCTGGGTTGTTGGTGGCGTACACCTGAGCAAGCTCATGGTAGGCGTTGCTGAGAGGCTGCAGAAAACAAACAAGCAATAGGAGAAACTAAAATATATGGAACACACTGGTGCAACACTTTTCTCTATAAAGAAGTTAGTCAAAAGTCTCAAATTCAGGACTGCAATGGTTGTAACATGTTCAAGGCAGTGAAAGATGGCTGTTGAGAGTACCTCACTGAACAAATAAATCATCTCCACAGTGCTTGCTATAGCAAAGTGTTTGGTTCATATGGCTTGCCACCACTGCCCGTTGTGTGTCCACATCCATTCTCACCTTGATGAACCTCCCAACTATCTGTGACGTGTATTTGGGGAGCTGCTGCACTTTGCCATGGAGAATCAGGGAGACCAGGATGTACTTCTTATAGGCCTCCAACATGATGTGACTGACCGCCATGGCTGGAGTGGTTATTGCCTGAGGGGGAGAGACCGCCAGGGGATCACACAACAGAAGATATAACGGGTAAATACTACAGGCATACAGTACATATTCAACAACATACTGTGATATCACATTCAACAGTAGCTTTGGGTGTAGTGTAAAAACAAAACAAAACACCCATGACAGCTTCAGCAGACCAACTCTCAAATAACGCAGTACCTGTTCATAAAAATACAGTGCTCTTTCAAAGTTCTTCAGACCCGTGTAGATCATGCCTCCATAATAGTAGTAACATAGAAAGTGCTTTGCGTCGTAGGCGCCATTTTCCTTACAGATGTCCATCATGTCAAGCTCCAGGAAGGGGAGGACAGGCTTGAAGCACTTCGCTAACAAGCACAGCTGGAGATGGGAAACATTAGATTAGGGCTGTGTAATAAAATCGATACATCTGATTTATCAGAATATTATTTTTCACGAAACTGTATCGATAATCTAGCTCCTCCATTGCTTTTTTTTGTTGGGAGGGAAGGGGGGATTTGTTCCTTGTGTTATATCAATAAAGTATGGTATACATACTGTACAGACTACCAAGGTGGTACACACAACACAGTAGGGTTATATTTTCAGTTACATTTTCAGTAAATATATCTCCATATGTATTGTATCGCAATAGTATCCTATCATGATCCATGTATTGTGACACGTATGGTATCGTGAGGTCCTTGCCAATCCCCGCCCTATATTAGATACACAATATGAAACCTGGAAGGGGGCCGTTGACTGTTATTCCTACTGCAATGTATGAATACACGTGTGTAATCATACAGGGGGCATATCAAGTCAAAGACTCAGTGTCCTTCCAGCAGTTTGCTCACCTGACACAGGTCTGCATGAACTGAGGTAAGTTGGTTTGTGTTCATCTGCATTTTGTCTATTGCCTGTTTTAGGATGCCGACACCCCTCAGTGGCTGTGAATGGAAGAGAAGCATTAGAGTTAGATCATGTGCACAAAATATGTTGACAGCCAATTACACCCTATGATGAAATGCAAACAGCCATTTTGTCTCATGCTCTGTTTTTGAAATTAGCCTGTGTAAAATAGTAACATTAAAACATTAATATGCCATTTAGCTGACGCTTTTATCCAAAGCAACTGACATTGCAGTGAGTGCATACATTTCAGTATATATGGTCCCAGCGGGAATCAAACCCACAACCTAAGCATTGTTAGTGCCATGCTCTACCAACTGAGCCACAGAGGACCAAAACATTATTTGTATAGCACATTTCAAACACAGATGCAATACACTGCACTTCACATAACAACAACAAAAAAACAACAAAGACATATGAGATACATAAAGGAGTCTTCTTACTGGGCAAGTAAGTTCATGCAGTATCTCATCTGTTCAAATGTGAGCTCCTGTTTGGCAGGTCTTACCTGTTTCCGCTCTACAAGGGCATTTGTCAACTGATGGCAGAGGCCAGCGACTGTGAAAAGAAATGGAAAGGTAGTTAAGGAAGAAATGGCTAAGGATGAAATGGCTTAGGATTACACATGTTCACTAAAGCCAAATAACCTTTGCCATAAATGTTTGACCTTAAAAAAAAACCCCATCATTTCTGAACCTCAGTTGAATCCGTGTCCGCTAGAAAACAGACTAGTGTCTTAAATTGGCTAAACTTACAAGTGTCTGTTGCATATCGAACGTGCTCCCCATTGCAGGTACTGATGAAGAGCTGGACTTGGGAAAAGAGTGTCTCAAAGTCAGGGATGTTTGGCATGGAGAACTTCACAAACCTGTAGAAATTGAGAGGTGGGTGAAAACATGAAACTGCATTATAGCAATTAAGAGAAAACTGTAGGAGGCAGCTCATTTCACTTCACATATACCTAATTCTCACTACAGAACCGAACTGAGCTACGCCAAGTTCTACGAGTTGTACTGGGCTGTCCTGGTTACGCATTCACCATAGTTTTATTTATTTATTTAGGATTTGCACACACACAATACCAAATGAAAGACAAAATCAAAGAAGAAAAAAAGCTAATTCTGCAGAGGAGGTTAAGAAACCCGGTAAGGCTGGCAAATGCTAGTGCAAATTTTCAGATGATCTGGGAGGCTGTTCCAGAAAAACGGACCTCTGTAACGGATTGACAATTGTCCTTTACTAGTTCTGAAATAGGCAGTACGGAGATCAGAGGAGGAACAGTGGGGTAACTGTGAAATTGTTTGTTGCTGAAACAGTGCTAGAAAGGTTGGCCCTGTAGTGTGTAAAGCTCCATACAGTTAAACTAAAACCAGGGTTATGGTAAATTTGATTTCAATTCAGGAAGTGATTTGAATTTACAATTCTTGATCTGAAAAGCTTCTCATTGTCAGTTTATTGAGAACATTGAAAATAAATGTCCCATCCACAATCATTGAATTGTTATTTAATGTTACTTCCTGGATGGACTGAATTGAAATTCAATTGACTCCAACCCTTAGTCTACAAAAAAAAAACACTATGCTAAACAGACTCCTTGTTTTGTTTTTTTGCTGTGTTTTGTCAAATGCTCATCAACATACATTCCAGAATCACAAGAGGGTGTGAGCCTCAAACACACAAAGGTAAGCGGCGAGAAACTGGCTCAAAGTCGTTGAGCTGGGATTAGAGAACACCAGTGGGGAGAAAGCTACTCACAGCACTGCCAGCACCCCAAGGGAGTGCTCCTGGATGTCCAAGGCCCCCAGTACAGTGTCCAGGTGGGACAGGTTCTTGGCCAGCAGCTCCCCGCTCTTGTTGATCAGTTCACACAGCTGAGTCATCTGACCTGTAATGCAACAGGAAAGCAATGGGGTAAACAAATACTGTAGCATTTTATTGCTGACATATATTAACATTTTGAAGACTACAGGCAGCAGCTCACACATGCATTCCAGGTTGAGTCTATTTCACGTACAGCCTAGTTTTGGAATTTACAATGGAGACCCCTACGCTCACATCCAACCATTTTCTCCCCAGGATAGCTCAAATAACTACATTATTATAGAGGTGAAAGTGTTTTGTATTTGTGTTGTTCCCATGATGTTGGTCCCCATACATCCTATGTAATACATGTACTATCAAGCATACAAGTACCAAAATGACTGTGGTGTGTTTTAGGTAGCAAGAGTGGCCGTTGAATACATCAGCATAGTATGTGATAACACGCAAAAAGGAATATAATGTTGCGTACCACTAAGAACCTTGCACCTAAATAAAATGGTGTATATAAATCAAATACAATGTGCACTGCAAAATATATCGGCCGGTCAAGTGTCCTGTCAAGGCCTTCACAGGGTACATTAGCAATGGCAGTAATGCATATTGCGTTACAGATAGGGCTTCCGACCAATAACATTTGTCAATCGTGCCCTCCAACCAATCGGATGTGCCTTGGGTGGGACTACCGGTAGACATTCTCCAGAAATAATTTTCGCGAACAAAAACAAAAAGTGCGATTTAAAAACAGTTAGACATTTACACTGTTATTAGAGTTCTGCAACAATGCCCCTCGATAAAACCCTATCACCAGAAATAACTTTATTGAAGTCCCGTAGCCTACAACCAGCATCTTAGCGGTATGTTTACATGATAAAGCAAAAAGGAGGATGTATCCAGTTTGGCTACCTAGCTAGCTATGCGTGCTATCAGCAAAAGCATTGGTTAGCATTAGCTAATAGATCCAGCTCATATGAGAACTACTAACATGTTTAGTGTCCATACCTTGAGCGGAGAGCTGCCGCACATTGTTCACGAACTGCTCCAAGGCTGAAGCCATTATTTCATCTGTCCAAAGTGTAGACAATTCAGACTGTTTTTCATTCAAATGTCAGAAACAACTCCGTTCAGGCTGAGACTGGGGGCCACACAGCCGCCACTGAGAAAATATCGTGAGACAGTCGTAACAGACGGGGTGAAACGAGATTTACGCTTGGAACTACGATTAAAGCCACAGTCTGCAACATTTCCAGTCATTTCAAATAATTTAATGTTACCCTTGATTTTTAAGCATATGATTTACTTATAGTCCCTAATTAGATATTAAAGTGTACCTTGAAGATATGAAGTCGTATCATTACAAAAACAAGGACCAATTACTCCATTGTTTATGTTTTTGTTGTCATATGAAACTTTGTTAACAAATTATGGCTGCAAAAAACATGTTTTAATGTAATGTAATGTTCTAATGCAATTCCTTGTAACACTACAGGTGCATCATAGAACAACAACACGTGCTATTTCATTAAAAAATAGTGGTGGTCCACGTTTTGGTCTCTCATTTATTTGATGAAATCCCTTTAAGTAACACATCTTCCCACATCTGAAGTAACAGTTATGTTAATCTTGTCCCCTCTTTCTTTAGGATCAACTACATCACTTTTTATTTGCTGCTGCTTGCTGGCCCTTTAAGTCAGTTGTAAACACAGGAACTGCAGTAGATACTACCGGGTTGTAGGCAAAGATCTTACAAAACAGAGATGTTCCACTCATAGATATGACTGTACTACAGGAATGGGAAGAACACTCAATACTCTCTGTATTATTATATTCACGTTCTTTCCCAGACCCAGGTTAGATTTAAAAACAAAAATACAAAATACTGGAACCCTTTCCCCATAATGTCTTGCAGATTATCTCTAGAATGATCTATGTTAACTATGAAACCATAACTATGAAACCATTTACACTATATCATACCAGTGCGCTAATTGTAAGTGCAATTTATATATATTTTTTGTGTGACGAGAGAGACATACCTTATTGTCATTTTGAATCAGAAAATGTTAATGAAATTATAAGTGTTCTTGGAGACAGTTTGTTGTGACATTTCCTCTGGTCTGATACATCTCAATACAAGTACTGTATGGATGGAGAAAAACGGAGAACAAGTGAGATATCTTCTTCTACTTCATTATCTTTCTTTAGCACCAAGATAGATGTACACAAGCTGTACATTTTTAGATTCTGACTATAGCTATGTATGGTACAGCAGCTGGGAGACATTCGCCAGGGACCATCAACTCCAATCCACAGCCGCTGTGTGATTGATAAGGCCTGTGAGGTGCAACATTAATTGTAGGACACTCAATCCACATTGAGACCCATGTAAACAAGTCACAATACAGTGGTCAAGACAGAGCCAGAGGTCAAAATTTGAACTACTACTTGCTGGACAATAGCTAACTAGCTAGCTAATGCTAGGCAGAGAGACCAGTGCATGCTAGCCAGCAAGTATAGTCTGCATATTGGACAGTGGTCAGTAGCATTGACAAAGAGTTTGCAAAATGATAACACCCCAGAACATTTTAATGTAATTTAAACACTCTGTGTAGCCAGATTTCATGCGGACTTTCGAACACTCTTAGTCTTATCTCGTACTGACTAACACGTGAAGGGAAATTAGCCAGCGCCTGCCAAATAAAATGTCATTATTGCGTAACGTAATACGCCTGCTTGGAGGACGGAGAACCTTCATCCATGAACAGTTTAAGTCGATTTCCGCAAACAACATGTCGTCGTCGTCCTCTTCTGGTGGTAAGAGACTTAGAATACTGGTGGACATGGACGGGGTCATAGCAGACTTCGAGGGAGGATTCTTGAAGAAGTACCGAGAGCGGTACCCCGACGAACCCTTCATAACATTAGAGGACAGACGAGGGTTCTGGGTTTCCACTCAGTATGGGCAGGTGAAGAGCGACCTCTGCGTAAGTACAGCCGAGTAGATCAGTGTTGTCACATCAGTGTTCATTCCAGTGTTATGCACAGTTATGCTAGAGCATGGCAGCTGTCAGTTGTGCAATACATGTTTGATAGTAAAGTATGTATTTAATAATGATACATTTTATAGGCACCTTTTTTAAATTCACACACACACACACACACACACACACATACACACAGAGACATTTCTCTTCTCTAGCCCAATAGCCATTGCAATTCTCTAGTCCACACAGTCGTTTTGTTGGTCAGGCATACACTAAAATGTGTCTCCCATAGCCTCACCATGTTTCATAATATCAAACTGTCATCTGGGGACTTTGGACACATGGAGTATGCCTTTACATAGATACACTATAAAAGTATGTTGATGATAAGCAGAGGCTATATTGACTGTAGGAGAAGGCCATCAGCATTTGGGAGTCTAAGGACTTCTTTAAAGACCTGGAACCACTTCCAGGAGGCGTGGAGGCCGTCAAGGAGATGGCTGGAATGAAGAAGTAAGTTTGAATCACATATGGTTGTTCACATCATATTTGAACAATACCAAATGATCTGTAGGTGTTATTTTATTTCCATCCAAAGAAACATACATTATTCTTCACAATAGTTTCCTTGAAAACAAAACACAAAAAAAAAAAAAAAATGTTTTCCCACAAAGGACCTTGGTCATGAACATTATGGCTAAAGAAAGCCACCAAGTAGAATGTCACTCTCAGGCATCTCTGAGTCGTTAAGGTCATGTAACAGCTGTGTTATCACAGCCTATGCAGTAAAACAAAGTTATGTTATAGTGTTCTGTATGTCTTTGCTATGTTTGTCATCATGCTTAGCTCCTCGAAAACACAGGCTCACTGGCCATATAATGACATTATATCCGTTAGAGCAGTACTAAAGCCTGTGTTAGTGTTTCATTGTGGCCTATTCTATGTCAACAACTATATTGCAGCTATTTCCTCAAGAACATTATATTGAGAAAGGTCTGCTGTTGTACAGTATGTTTGAGTTCTTTTTGCTCCCTTCCCAACACCACTCAGGAAAATTGTGTAATGGATACATCCGTAATCACAACAGCAAAGACATCTTGTTTTGTCAGTAACCTTTTATAGGAAACCTTACACCCCTCTTTTTCCATTCTCTCCCCAGCACAGATGTCTTCATTTGCACCAGTCCAATAATGCATTACAAACACTGCCCATATGAGAAGGTAAGCTAATACAGGCTCAGTGTTCTGCGAGTGGAGTGGTTTGTTTGGACAGTGGTTGTAGTTCCTGTTTCTAATCCTCTTTCCCTGTGTGTGTGTGTGTGTGTGTGTGTGTGTGTGTGTGTGTGTGTGTGTGTGTGTGTGTGTGTGTGTGTGCAGTATGCATGGGTAGAGAAGCACCTGGGCCATGAGTTCCTGGAGCAGATTATACTGACCAGAGACAAAACTGTTGTGACTGGTGACATCCTCATAGATGACAAGCCAGACATCCTCGGTGAGTACACAGTACACTATTCCACTGTTTGCGGCTGGCCCTGACAACAACTAAATTGCTTTTCCTCAATTCAAACAATTTGTGTCACTACACAGTCATACAGTACGTCATAGGCCATAAAATTGACCAGTCCACTAGGTTGTCAGTGTTTCAAACGTGTCAGATTCAATGACATGTACTATGTGGTATCTGTGTTTGTAGGTGTGGACCCTGACCCTACCTGGGAGCACATCCTGTTCACTGCCTGCCACAACAAGCACCTGCCCCCTAGTCCCACCCACCGCCGCCTGCTCTCCTGGTCAGACGACTGGAGGGGCATCCTAGACAGTAAGAGGCACTAAGGCCACCCCTTCCCCCCTGTTTCCACCCTGACGACCCACGGAGCACTGGGGCACCGAGGACAGGGGTGGACACCTTCACTAGACCATCACAGTGAATCCTACAACCTTAAACAGACCCTCAGATCAAAACCAGTTTTAGGGGTTTAAGTACTGTATCATCTTCCTTTGCCAATGTGAGAGGATATTCATCTGTTTGACTACGAGGGGGCACTCATAGACTGAAGCATGGGATAGTCTTGTCCAACTTGTTGTTGACTTGTTGAACCACTGTATTGAAAATGACTGCAGTGAGGGCCAATTACAATATTTAGAGAGCAGAGGAGAAATTTAGAGTTTGCAGTTTAAACTGACTAATTCTAGTTAGTTACTAACATACTCTTGTGAGAGAGCTGCCTCGTCTGTTTGTTTATACATTTACTTTTAGAGAGTAGTTAGCTACTGGTTTATTTTTTATCTGACTGTACAGTTTATGAGAGTTGTGTGGCCTCTATTTGAAGCTTAGCTCCTAAGTTTGGAGAATAGATTATTATTTCAGAGGGAAGAAATGATCAAAAGCCATAAAGCCACAAATATGCTCTTCTTAGGCATTGTTCACAGTTACATAGTCGAAAGCGTGCACTTTAACCATCAACTAACAGGAAGAGACTGTCAGTCAGTCTCACTCACTACCGCACCCTAACACACACACACACACACACACACACACACACACACACCACAATGTGGAGATACAGTAGTAGTAACCAGTATCAATCATCTGAATATACACAGAACGTGTATGTTATTTTATTTGTGTTTTTACCAGGGCATTGGCCTGAGGGCAATACAGTTTTGCTTCATATATATATTGGGGAGTATTGTAACTGATCCTCTGTCTTTGGTCAATACGTTCCACCATTGTGCCAATATTGATGAAATTTTATGTTTTCTGATCTTAGTTTAGCTAGATTTTTTAAGGGTTGATTAACTAAAGTAAGTGTATTAAGCCTACCTTATTTTAAAAACACAATTCTTTCTTAAAGCTGTGCCTATGTACTGTATGTATTTAACAATGACTTCTTTACCAATACACAGCCAGCGTGGAAATAAGCTATGAAGCTCGATAATGGCTGACTGCATATTTGCTCTATGAGTTTAGCACCTTGTAGATTTACTAGCACCGGGAATAGTCTTCAATATAAACAGACACACACACAAGTAAACACTTACAAACACTCATATACAGTTTATTATACAAACACCATTAGTACGCTGATGTAGTGGTTAGATGAGTGATTTCATCAGTCTCTACATTATGCACTGCACACAACAAAATTGCCAATACTAGAGAGCAAGAACATGCAAATTATTGTAAGTCACGTGTTATGATGCTGTACTGGATAAGAAGGCATGAATGAATGATCTTAGCGAAACATTGTTATGTATAGTTCATCTTATATATAAGAGAACCATTGTTATATATATATAATACATTTAAATGATATAACTAGAGGCATATTTGGATTGAATATTAAAAATGAATATTAGAAATATTGAACTAAAATTATAGACCTTATTTTTTAGAGAGAAAGACGCATATAAAGTACAGTATATTGTGAAGGAAATGGAATGCATATTGATTTTAAATTTTAGTATTTACCTAAACAAAATATATCAATATTAGTTTGTTTGTTTTAATTGTGTCCACGAAGATGACTTAAAAAATGTAAAGCTTATAAGCCCTCACTTTATCGTCCAAGTCTGTATATGTTAAACCTCTGCTATCAACATACTGTATACACTGGTCAGGCACCTCGACATACTGTATACACTGGTCAGGCACCTCGACATACTGTATACACTGGTCAAGCACCTCCACCACAATGCACAAAAACATTCTTCCATTTTTCTTTTTTCTCAAACCTTCTTTGAAGGTCTTGCATTCAGAAAGTGTCTCTGTCAGGATGTTTTGATAAAGCAGCTTTAGTAAATAACAGAATTGATTATATGAACAGAACATGATTAAACGGGTAGCTATGTTTTGCTTTTAATGCTGCAGTTTAATGCTTGCAGTCATGTCATCTATTTCTGAAAAATACAACATTGGCCTGGCTACCCTTCCTAGCAACCCTTCCAGAAAGATGTGATCCACTCCTCACTGGGAGGAAAGTTATACATGATTAAATATGTTTAGCCTTGTGTTCAATTTGAACAAAATTGGCTAAAATTGGTGCTTATTATTGTCCATTTCTAGGTTAGCGATTGTGTGTCCCTCTCCCCACTGTTTCACACGGAGGGCATAGCCAATTCTGACTGGTTTCAGTCTAACCAAGCAGCATGTTGTGTATCCACACATACTAGTACATTTGAATCTTGTTTCATGCAATGGCTGCGTCCTAATACCTCCTTTTTTTCCTCATCACCTTTTTAAAGCCACTGGGTGGTAAAATGACTAGGCTTTCCTTATAGTTTTACCCAGCAAGTAATTTTTGGTCAGCCAGGAAAGGAGACATGTTGGGACATACACAGCACAAGTGTTGTTGGTGATGTGATTATGAGTGTGTTTGTTGGAGCCACTGAATCTCATTTTACATGTCAGCTATCTTGTTAATGAATGTCTCATGTTTTTGGTGCTGAACAATATCTATGTCAACATGTTTTTTTGGGAAAGCAGAAAATACCAAATGTAGCTATTAACAACAAATATAATAAAGTATGCTACACTTTGACAATGAGTGTTCAATTATTTGGCACAAACTTGCATTTTTGGTTAAAGAAAGGTGAAATAAAGGTGAAATCTGGAGTGTATGTTTTCATAATGTGGTTATTTAGGTTGAGTAATTTGTCTGATCATTTTGGTAGTTAGGATTTAAGTATCACTTTAACAAATATTGGAAAATGAAGATGACTAAGATATATTCCATGCATTCTGAGGATTATATTGTAAAGATCTTATCCATAATTGATGGTTGGTGAGTGTATACAATATTGTATTTTGAGGAGTGAGTATCAAGATTAGGCAGCAGGGGGCACTCTTACCTTACATTTCAGACCCAGGCACATTGAAGCGCAGACGTTTTCTCTCCACAACATTGAACATTGGTCAGCTAAGGACTAGTCTTTACTTTACATCAGCCTCCACTGGTATCTACTGTACTGTAAACGCAGCAGCTTTATCCTGCCATGCCCTTTCCCTGAATGTCCACTCTCGAGTCCTCACATAGCTCTGCATTCCTCTGGCCCACCCTGATGAACAAAGGAGCACTGTCCACAAGCAGGGAGAAGGTTGTTCAACTTAACATCACCTCCCAACCATGACTTAGGCTTGACATCACACAAGCTGATCTGTGTCAGCCATGTCTTTCCCCCACTGTCCTGTTTGTTTGATCATTTACTGGTTATAACTTCTCAAATCAGTGAGGAAAATCTCATGTTCTGGCGAAACCATAGCTAACACTAACCTTCTTTGGGAATCTTTGGGATTCATCATAACAAGCATCACTGTGCACTATTTGGTATCAGTTATAATTGTTTTGAATTCTTAGTAAGCAGTACAGTAGTGTAACATAAAGTGTCACAGTTTAGTCTGTCAACTGTACTTGTGTTGTTGTCAATGACACATAACCTGTTATGACACCTGTCATTTCATTTGCGTTGGTCTTGCAAGCATCACAAAAGGCCACCTAAAATCATAATGTTATTTTCGTCTACTTAAAGGCGTCTGACTCGAGCGTCTGATAGCCACTGTGACTTCAACGTCTGATATCAACGTCTGACCTTACGTCGCTGTGACGATCATGTGACTCAGCTGCCAATCAAAGTTTTTATGTTTTATTATTTAGCGAAAATATACAAACAAGGCAATTCGACATTCGTCAATTTTGGGTATAAAAGTTTTTTTAATTAACAAAACAAACACATATCAGCTAGGGGTCCTCACAGAGTTAATAGTCCAAAAGTGTTCTTGCATTCTTCCAGTGAAGTAAAGACATACATTATTTAATCCACAAGATTACAGTAAAATTCTTTAAAAAAACACCAAAAAAAGAGCAGCCAGGAATACCATCAACAAAAGCCCTTGGTGGCCTGTAGATGTGGATGCCATGGGAGTGCAGTTAGAGGGGTCTGTGGAGAGCAAATGCGTCATGAGTCTTGAGCACTCCCACTGGGACTGCAACATAGAGGAGACTGCATAATAGAGCACTGGCAGAGCACATCATAAGACTGCAATGGAGGACATTCCAACAAGCAGGACTCTTTGTCTCCTATGATGTGTGTGTGTGTGTGTGTGTGTGTGTGTGTGTGTGTGTGTGTGTGTGTGTGTGAAAAAGGAATAAAGCTCTGCCCTCGGTTATATCATAGGTTATATCATAGGTTATATCAGGTGTATCATATAGGTTATATCATGAGATGGAACCTTTTGTGAAAAAAACACATTGTACAATCAGTCATGAATACTGGAACATGAATTGGAAAAATAGAGAAAGGAAGGTGATAATGAGAGGAAGCATTGAAAAGAGTAAACAACCGGGGTTCATCTGAACTCTGTAGCATCTTTCAGCTGTTGTTCATTTCCTCATCAATCTTGTTTTCCGTTTGTCCTTTTCTCCACTGTTTGTCCAATTGCTTTATAGCGGAAGAGAGAGACTCTCTCGGCTACTCATGTTGAGACAGTTCTTTCCACAACTGACCAATCAGCCAGCGTTGCACTTTGCTCCTCACAAATTGCTCATGGCGCTGACACATCTCAGTCTTTCCAGTGGAGCCTTGGGGTCTGTTGTTGTGATGCTAAGGCAGTGATCATTTGGAGAAAAGGGGGAACATTTCTCCATTAACACTGAAACGACAGCGAGCCATAAAGACATGGAATTATCCTCCATGTTGACTTCCTATTTCCTGTTCCTGACCCGTGTGTTGTCTTTGATGCTAATGTAATAGTTGAGTCAGGTGCTTACCATGCCTACCTTTTGGCCCACATTATGCCAGTGGTGCCAGCGCCTACCTCCACCAGCCTTCCCTGGCCGGTGCAGCCTGGAGTTGACTGGTGTCATTGGATGCTTGAGAGGGGAACAGGTTTGGTGTTTCGCTGAGGTGGTGTTGTGGGAGGAAGTTGAATCACTCACTAGCAGTTTTCCACAGGCTGAGGGACAGGCTGAGGGACAGTGATAACATCACAAGGATGTTATCACTGTCATCAAACCACCGGCTGAAATCCGATGACCAAAACTGCCATTATAACTCTAGACCAGAGTCTAGGACAGGGGATGGCCTCACCTGTCCCAGAGAGCTGCAGGATGTGCCGGCTTTTGTTCCCACACCATCGCTGGCACACCAGATGTTCATTGTTCAACTATTCATTGCCTTCAATTGAAAGGTGTGATAGAGCTGGGCTGGAAGAAAAAAACGTGCAAAACTCTCTCTCTCCCCAGGACAGGAGCGGACCACACCTGGTCTAGACAGTCGAAATGAGTCACCCTCGATGTCTGCCTAGCTGTCACTTTTATGCCCAGCAATGTGTCTGGGATATGAATAAGGTTTATTGAATTGAGCTGAATTGAGTTAGATCTGTGCCTCAACACCGCTGTTGTAAGTTAGTATTTAGAAGCTTGTGACGCAGTCAGATTACAAGACTTGTTTTTCTTTTCAGAGGAAGAGATGAAGGAATTCTCCAGAAATTGGTTTGGAACACGCTTCACGCCTGCACATGAACTGCTTATTAGTCTCAATCCATCAAACAACTGGGAAAGATACATCCACATTTCTAACTATAATTGGAAATCTGCCTTACTCCTCGCGGTTCCCTGGAAACATTGTTAAATTCGAAGCGAGAATTATGATGATTCATGCAGCCAGACAAAGAGATATAAGGAGGAAGATGATTATAAAATGGGAGAACGATGTAGTGTATAATAACGTGACACAAAGAAAGGCTAGAATATCATTTCCGATCTTCTTGAGTAAGAGGTACTTGTCAGCTGTGTTTACAAGACTAGTGAGTGTGTGTGCGTGTGCGTGTGCGTGTTTGTGCGTGTACGTGTGTGGCATGACGAGAACAGCGCTGCTTGTGAGGAGGTGTGAGAAGGAGAGGAAATTTCCTCTCGGCTGGATGACGTGTCTGATATGAATCTTTAATGGGCATAGATGTAATTAGAGGTTGGGGAGGTGGGATATCAACCAACCCTCGACCCACACACACACACACACACATACACACGGTCCACACACACACACACATACACACGGTCCACACACACACACACACACACGGTCACACAAGCTACACTGAGGGCGGCAAAATCTACGTGCTTCCTGTTCTGGAAAATTTTCACTTGCAAACACACACACACAGACACACACAGACACACACACACACACACACACACACACACACACACCCACACACACACACACACACACACACACATATTCATATGCCAGCTCTGATTAATTGGGTTACAGTATCTGTGTGAGGGCACTGTTTGCTTTTTGCCTGGCCACTCAGCAATAACATGCTCAGCAATAACATGGGCCCTAATGTAATAAATCCCTCTGACACTGATTCTACTAAGCCATCATAACACACACACACACACACACACACACACACACACACACACACACACACACACACACACACACACACACAACACACACACACACACACACACACACACACACACACACACACACACACACACAAACACCTCAAACACACAGTTACCACAACACAACCACAGTGACCTCAACCAACACAAGACACAGTGACATACATCCTGCTACCTGGCGGATCAGATATGAGTCATTGGGTCACAACCCTAACCAAGTGTTAGATACCTTGGTTCAGAACCCTAACCAAGGGTGAGATAATACCAGATATTTGATCCAACCAACCCCAATGAGTCGGTGGTGGGTGAGTCAGTGGATGTTGTGCACGTTTCAGAGGGGTGATTTCTGTACAGAAGCTGGTAGCGTTCAGAGCAGTATAGGCAGTGGAGTTTTCCACAGACTCTGCACTGATAAATGCAATGAACTGTCAGCCAAAAGAGCAAAAATAAAATCAATTCACACTTCGAAAACATATTATAGTGACGCATTCGTAAGCGTCAATGTCATTGTTATGCTGCTGGAGTGCGAGTAACTGGTTTGAAATCTGAATCATTCGAGCCCCAGGACAAGAAAAGAGATAAAAAAATATCCACAGCTTTTTTCTTTAAGTTGGAAGAATTGTGAGTCACGAGTGCAAGTAACAACTATCCGAAAGTTCTTTATTGGGTCGTCAGAGAGGGGTTGAGCTTGAGGGGTTGTTCTTGAGGATTGAAACCCCTATGAGACATCGTCTGGTGGGAAACACACACCCGAAATAGAAGCATTTTGTCTAGGCGTATTCATATTTCTGCCTAAACATTTCCCCTCAGACAAAAGACAGTGCCAGAGAGATTCACTGACTGACGTGGTCTCGGCTGAGCAGATGGCGGATCTAACAGAGGATGGAACACATAGAGCACCGTGCATCCTATGATACCGCAAGTGATAATGACGGGGTGTCGTGTGTGTATGTGTGTGCGTGTGCGTGTGCGTGTGTGTGTGTGTGTGTGTGTATGTGTATGTGTGTTTGTGTGTGTATGTGTATTTGCGTGTATGTGTGTACGTATGTGTGTGCGTGTGTTTTGTGTTTTTAGGGGTTAGACAAAGTCTGGAAACTGGAATGTCCCCGATGTTCCATTGGACACAATCTACCCTCACCAGGCTTAGGGCACGTCATACCAATACTTCTCATAGTCAAATGCTACATATGGCCATGCAACAGTCTCGTTTCTAAGGAAGGCATTTTATTGGAAGAAGTGACCCTGGGAACAGTAGAAGATTCAATTTAAATATAGAAGTTTGTTTGTGTCACTATAATGTGTGTCATTGTACAGCAGTCAAGTCCAAACTATAATTCTGTACACATTTTTCCTGAAACTGTAGTTTTGACAAGAAAACAAGTCTTCGGATCAGCCTTGTAAAATCAGCACCATAGACTCTGTGTAACAAGTGCATATCCGCTACAGACAAGGCAGTCAATGCGTACTATCATGGTTCTCAATGAGAGAGAGAGAGAGGGAGAGAGAGAGAGAGTTATAACTCTATTATTGTTCTCCTATAGCTGTCAGCCTGGTGAGTGTGCGGCTATTTTCAGCTCCTAATGATTATCATTTGGCATGTTTTTTCTTGCACTCTTCACTCACGCTCCCGCCCTCCCCCCCTCACACCCTCCCCCCCTCCTGCCCTCCCCCCCTCACACCCTCCCCCCCTCCCGCCTTCCCCCCCTCACACCCAAGCTCTGGAGACAGACATAGATTGAAATCTATTGGCTATTAAGCTATTAACTGGGTAACAATGCTTCCGGGGTGGCATTGATCACTGCCATGCGTTCCATGCTATGGGGTTGTGGACTGCCGATCCATCCACTAATGTTCCCTACGCACACACATGCACGCATGCATGCTCGCGCACACACACACTCACACACACACACACACACACACACACACACACACACACACACACACATAGATTCGTGCTCCCTTCATCACACACGCTGATTCATTCATGCTAGTTCCAATGATGGTGTGTATCCATCTCCACACACCCCAGCAGCTTGTGGGAACAAGCGTGATATTCACACACACACACACACACACACACACACACTTACTCATACGGTGGCTTACCGTTAAAGCATATCAACACCACAGCAACATTCCACATGCTAGTCTCACACGCAGGATATTTCACTAATGCAGTGGAGGCTGGTGGAAGTAGAAAATAAATCGAAGGATAGACTCATTGCAATGCATGGAACAGAATAAGGAATGGTATCAAACATTCCTCATTCCATTCTATGTGTTACACTGAACCCGTCCTCCACCTCCACTGGAGGCAACAAGTGTCTTACCAGGGTATTTGTCTAATGGACATTAGTACAGTAGGTGCACCAACAGTAGTTTCTTCAACAACAACATGTTGTGAATGTGCCTGTGTAACTGCAGCAGTAGGAGAGAGGGGGTGAGGCCGGTTTTGGAAGCGGACAGGGTCATGCTATTGAGTCAGACAAACACACGGAACGTGTCTGGGACAGTGAGGTGCGTTCCAAAACTGGAGCTGTAAAAGTGCTTTACTGTCCTCATTCAATTTCTCATCACTCATTCTATATCAAACACACAGTTTCTGACAGTCTTCAGAACTCTTTCTCATTCTCCTTCTTGCATGGAACAGAATGAGGAATGGTATCAAACACACATGGGTCCATAAAGGTGCGTTATTGTCCTCATTGTAAACCTCCTCATACATGGAACAACACACAACTCGTTGTCTGTATACTTGAGTGAATGATTCCTTGAAAACCAAGCTGTGTCTGTAATTGGGTTGCACTATCTCAGTCTGTGTAAATGTCATGAGTCAACAACAAGGTTCTCTCCAAGTAAAGCAAAGAGTGGATGCTTGTGGGGAGAGGAGAGGATAAATGGATTGAAAAGTCTCAATTTGCAACCTCATCACCTGTTGTTAAGAGTAATTTCCTCAAGTGGTAAGAATTGTTGAAAGTGCCACTAATCAAAAAACAACTGTTTCTTTTCATGATTTTGTGTCATAAGCTTTGCAGGTTTTGAGTGTGTCTGGGAGAGTCCTAGATGTAATTACCTCTGATTGAATTAGACCTGAATAAATGACACGTGAATATCAAGCAGTTCAAGCTCAACAGTGCAGAACTCAACTTTGCCAAACGTGACATGTTGTATCAAAACCTGTGACTGTATTAGCAGAGCCACATGTATTCAGTAAATGTTGGATGACGAACATGTGATTTCTTTCAGAGTGTACATTCCACAGAAACAGCCCCTTCATGAGCACAGTAGTGACGAACGATATCAGCGGTCGTAATGAACGTGTGGTCGGTGAAACAAAATGTTCATAGGGAGGCTCTTCAAGAGGCCTTGGACAGCATCAAGTTACATCAACTAGGGGCTTTTACTGTATAGCCTATGAACTGTACAGGAGCAGAATCATAAGTTCACATTACTGTCATATCATATAACATACTGTCATAGAATTACATATTCTCAGCAAATAACAAAATAACATTAAGCACCCTGCACTTCTGTACTGCGTTGAAGGAGACATCAAATCGTGACGCCATGTTTACTGTAAGCTGAAGGGTCAAACTTTTAGCCTAACCAATCATCTCTGTCAGTCAGAGCAAGACAAGCAATCAACCGGCTTTAAATAAGACTACGTTTCTGTGTCACCTCCTTTCTGTTCCTGGGAGCATATCCTGTGTTGTGGTGATAGGGATACATTGTGAACCATTAGAGAAAGCGTTCTTTGCATTTTCATTTACAGTCTAAAATCCTATTCCTATGAGGGATAATAGCTCACTATAAAAGACCAGACAGTCTGCTGAGAGAGAGGTAATTATAGGTCCCATGCTGTAATGACCTGCTTTGTTAGGTGCTCTAGACACTGTGATGGGTAAGTGCACCTTCAGCCTATGTAATTTACCTCTGCATTAACCTCAAGTTTACCTTCCCTCTTCTCTGTTTAGGATGTTATGTAACTGCCATGAGTGCATATGATGTCATCATCTGTATGTCTGACCACCATCACAATATTGATTTTTATTGATTCAGTGCGCCTTTCTCATTAAAAGACTATCATTAAATTATGATACCTAAACCAGGAAACACAAGCTAATTGATGATTCAACGTAAAGTCTACAGTGTCTTAGATTCAATCATTCAATCAATCCATCCAATTATATTTGTATAGAGCACTTTACACTAAATGTGTTACAGAGTGCTCACATAACCTGGGCCTCAGTGACCCCTAATAGCTAAGCAGACATGGCTGTGAAGATGATTCACTCCTGGTTGTTTGTTGCTAGTCTGGATGAGATCTGAGTTGCAGCTGGGAGATGTTGAACATTGTGAGAAGGTTGCAGGGGAAAAGAGGGAGAGAGAAAGAGAGAAAGAAAGGGAGGATAGCACATTTCACTCTGTGCCTCTCTGCTCTGGGTCACTGAGATAAGCATACTGACCTTCTGCGTCCACCCACACTCATGTACGTAGGCAGGCCGGCAGGCCGACGCACGCCTGGGATCACTCACAACCCGAACAAACACACACACACACACACACACACACATACACACACACACACACACACACAGACACACACACACACACACACAACATCACAGCATCTCACACACATGTACTCTAATGCACACAGAGAAAATGATCACATTTGATTAGGCACAGTGCTACAGTGTTAAAGTTATTAGCATACCTCACAACATTCTTCAGATCCCTTTAAATACGTCACAACGACAACAACACGGTATTGTTCACCAACACACAGGTGCTCCGAGCCACAGACCCAAACAGGGTGGAACACGGCGTCTTTCCCAAGCCCTCTCTGACCCTGATAAGACCACTATCAGCTCCACAAGGTATCTACATGATGTGTCTCTTCTCATTCACAATCACAGCCTAGCTGGTTGCTATCTAAATAAAGGCTAGGGTGATGATGGTGATGGTGATGATGATGGTGGTGGTGGTGGTGGTGGTGGTGGTGATGGTGACGATGTTGGTGATGATGGTGGTGGTGATGGTGATGGTGATGATGTTGGTGATGATGGTGGTGGTGATGGTGGTGATGGTGATGGTGACGATGTTGGTGATGATGGTGGTGGTGATGATGGTGATGGTGATGGTGATGATGGTGGTGATGGTGACGATGTTGGTGATGATGGTGGTGGTGATGATGGTGATGGTGATGATGGTGGTGGTGGTGGTGGTGGTGATGGTGATGATGGTGGTGGTGATGGTGATGATGGTGGTGGTGATGGTGATGATGGTGGTGATGGTGAAGGTGGCGGTGATGATGATGATGACAATAACAATTCATCATCATCATCATCATCATCATCATCATCATCATCATCAGGAATGTAGTGGGGGTAAATGCCATTTACTCGCTATTCTTTAATGGTGTCCAGTGTTTAACTTCCTTTTTTATTCATTTTTATTTGATCCCTTCACTGTATCATGATTACATGATTATTATGATTATTCCCCATCAGTCATATCTTTGCAAACTATCTTCAGAATGAGGAAAGGAAATTTCATAATTGATTTTAATTCAGAGTAATTCATCCGTATAATAATATTACATTCAGAGAAACCATGACAGAGATATCGACAAGGCTTAAAATATAACACAATTCAATGAAAAACAATGCTTTGGAGTGCTCTATGACACAAACTAATGGATATGTCCTTTACATAAAAGCAAAGAACATTCCTTTCGTTCAGGCCTTTGAACAGAAACACAAAATTCAATACTTCCTGGTAAACATTTGAATGACGTACAGTATGTGACCCATTTTGAGGGATGGTTGTTTGCCACGTACAGTATGTATATGTCCTTAAGCAATCCTATGATCCCATTGCTGCATGTATACTTACTGCATGTATACTTACTGCATGTATACTTACTGCATGTATACTTGCTGCATGTATACTTACTGCATGTATACTTACTGCATGTATACTTACCAACCTTGATCTGCATAACAGAGGAAAGGAGAGAGTGTATGAGAGAGAGGACAGAAGAGCAGTAAAGGACAAAAACAGAGAGGGATAGGGGAACGAGAGAGAGAGGGTGAGAGAGGGAGAGAGAGAGAGAGAGAGAGAGAGATACTGTAGATAGGGGGTACGTGAGCTGGAGAGAGGCTAGGTGAATCCCTGCCAAATGACATCATTATGCAGGCCTTGAAAACTGTCAACCATGAGTCACCACCGGCAGCATGGTCACCACCAACACATTCTACGGTAGAAAAACACAGGTAATGTAAAAAAAAAAAAAAAAAAACACAGGTAATGCCAGAAAGGAAGAGAAGCTCACATTGTATTTTCGTGCAGCTTGAATGATCGCACACTTCACTTCACGATTCAAAGTATCACATCCTATGAATACAGTGTAACCGATTATTATATTGTTATCATGAGTACATTTATACTTTTTTCATCTGTTGATGCTTCGAGTGACGAAGGCATCATGTTTACTGATAACACGTGATGTCATGGATGATGTCGTCTTGATCAATGCACGAGAACTGTCATACATAACAGGACCAGGTAAGGGGATTTAGATGACATATTGGAGGTCAAGACTTGTCATTTATGTAATTTGTCAAATCTTTAAAAGCTACTTGTTGTTGAGAGCCAAAATAGGGGTCACCCCAGGTAAACACAACACAACACAACAGTTTTTGTTCCCAAAAAAACACTCAACGTGCCAAGCCTTAGCTGCCAGCAGGGAAACCCCCTGCTACTCTGACAGAGCGCTCCTCTACCTTTCCCATGCTCCGCTGCCTCCCAGGGTGTTTACAGTCTACACAGTGAGACAGTGTTGTATCATGAACGGAGCTCTGTAGGAAGGCCGAAAGGCAGGCTACAGGGCCATATTTGGCTTTGAAGCCACTGCACACATCCCTAACTGAGACATTTGTGGAATAGCCTTGCAGACACTGGGAAGGGGAATATCTGTATTCCTTGTGATGTAGGGGAGATGGTTGGATAAGGTTGAGGACAGACAGAGAACTTTGCTTTGAAATCCCAATGTACTGATGTGTCTCGTGAGGCCCTCAAGACAGTCACTTCAAAAGCTTGAGTTTGTGTGTGTGTGTGTGTGTGTGTGTGTGTGTGTGTGTGTGTGTGTGTGTGTGTGTGTGTGTGTGTGTGTGTGTGTGTGTGTGTGTGTGTGTGTGTGTGGAAACAGCCATGTGTGTGTGAGTGCACGTTTACTCATGTCCAGCACAAAGAGTGTGCGGATGCGGCACGTGCCATGCCTTGCCTTCTCTGTCACGACAGTTTCACTCGTCTGTCTGTCATCTGTCCTCCTCACATGTCAGGTCACCTTTATAGGTTATCATCAAATAAAGGTCATCACTTTCTAACCATATTATAACCACCATCCCCCAGGGGACTCCTCTTGTGCTGTGTGTTAGAGACACACATAAAGAGAAGATGTATGTATATGTCACAAGGTGAACATGTGACATGTTCGGATCTGGCTTAACAAACAAAAAGGACCGGTTTCAATCATTTATTTCACATAAGGCATGGTTTCCATCTTTATCAGTTTTATTAATTGAACCTTTTATTCAGTTATATTTTCTCTTTCTGTTCCATTTCTTTACTGTTAAAAAAAAAAATGCAGGTTGAAACAAACACAACACAAACGGTGCATAGGAAGTTGTCAAAATCAAAAAGGTGGGGGGCGGTTTAAATACACAACTCAATAGTCCATTATCCAATCAAGAAGCTTTGTCAATCACATGGAATAAGTCACTCCTGTGACATACGCACCCACACACATATGGACATACACTCGCACACGTGTGCGCACACTCACACACACGCACGCACGCACGCACGCTCACACACACACACACTCACATGCACACACACACACACACACACACACACACACACAGTCTCGCATGCCCACGTGTTTATTTATTTATATATACTTATTAGAAACCATTTTCTAGGAAAACAATGCGAAAAATTACCAAACAATCCCTAGTCTGTTATTGCTGTAAGGGCTTTATGCAAGAGACTCCCACAGTGACACAATCACACAGTGTGTGTCAACGATATACCCACTTGCATTTTGGTGAGAATATGGTGACTAAAGATGCAATTAGCTGTCAGTTGTTGTTTTGCTGTAATGGGACTCCTGGGGTGGAAAGAGGGCACTAGAGTGACCACTCCATCATTTATATAACAACTATGTGGACTAATCAAGACTCATTTGTTAATCAGCCTTTTTTTTCTGCTGATCAGGAGTTTCTTTCAGTGAGTACGTATGCTTTCACTTTTACTGTACTCTCTTCTCATAATAACAAACTCCTAACTCTCTTCTTGAACCTTGCTAACTATTAACAAGAGACTCTTTTAGGAAAGATGAGAAGAAATTAATGCTTAACCCAGGGTCTTTCCGTCAACAGTGTTTTTTCTGATATTTCACAGAGGCTCTTTAACTGGCTCGCATCTGGATTTGACTCACTTGGGGATCAATTAGCTGGTGCCACGTGGCACTCAAGTGTATAAAAACGGGGAAAGGAAGTTTAATAAGAAGTGAAAGAGGTAACCACACAGGGGTCTTCAGAGGGCAACCTGACCCTGAACACAACACAACAACAGCTTCAAGGTCCAAATGAAGCTGCTGGAAAGCACTCTGGAAAATTGCATGCAGGTCAATTCAATTCAGAGGAGGTCAAGAGATGAACCAGAGTTCACCCACCTTTATTCATCACCTGGAGCATTCAACAAGTGAACACTGAGGATACGTGAGAATATGTGGATTTAGAAATACGTGCTTCAACAGAGATATGAAAAGCCTTAAGAAATGATAAACTTCTGACTATACTCATATAGTAATGTAATATTGTAATTGTTTTGTAATTGCAATTCGTTTTTTGTTATTTTACAAGATTAATTGGTCTATCTATGAACTACAGTATACAGTTACAAAGTTTTTAAATACGTGTACAGTACAGTTAAAAAACACTACAATCATTACAGTGTAACAACACAAGTATAAAAGCTAAGTGCCACAGAAATCAAGGCAGGCTACTGTTAAACTTCAAGACCCATTCCTGGCATCACAATTCTCTTGCCAAGTTATATATTTGAAAGAATCCGGAAACAAAAACTGTTTGCCATTCTTGGAGTGCCACGGGGAGAGAACAATGAATCCATGATAAAGAAGGCCAGCCATATGGACCAAGGTGATGACATATTGACTGTTCCTTCCCAGCACTACCATAGACATCAACACCAGCACGTGGAAGAAATGGTTCTCCCACAAAAACATTCGCCTTGGGCCAATCACATGCTGTTTGCTGAGGGAGGAAAACTACAACCAAGTGGTTAATCAGTACACGGTAATTATCGATTGGTTATTAAGGCGTATGACTGAACAGTGGAGAGTTACGGTCAAACACATGACCATGCACAGTAAACACAGAGGCATGAGCGGTACTGTATGTGGGAGGAGACTACCAGAACACTTTGTGTGTTGTGACAGGATGTCCAAACAGACAGGATGTTTATATTTTGATCTGGGTTTCTGTGACCCACTCATACTGTATTCTTCCAGTAGGTATTATTAATCCATGCAGACTTGGCAGCAGTCTTGGGTAATAGCAGTGCCTTTCATAGACAGATAAAGCATGAAGAAAGCACTTTTACTCCCAAGGGGACTCGTGATTGGAATGTTTGATAACAGAGCCTCAATCTAGCAGGCTGTTTTTAGTGTGTGTGTGTGTGTGTGTGTGTGTATGTGTGTGTGTGTGTGTGTGTGTGTGTGTGTGTGTGTGCGTGTGTGCGTGTGTGTGTGTGTGTGTACGTGTGTGTGTGTGTGTGTGTTTTCTGTATTTAGTAGGCTTTTTCTGTATGCAAATTTAGTATGTATAAAATGCCAGGATGTCATACTAGATTTGCCTTTCCATGTAGTATAAATTATTGGTATTAATAAGGTGTAGTATGTTGAAATGTGTCACTTACTGCCTACATTTTACTGAACAGCAGGCTCTAAATAGTATGTATGGTTAGTATGTAGAAGATACATTAGAAAACATTCGGCAGAATGAGCTCTCAGACACGGCGAAGCTCTGACTTCGCCAAACCATTTTCACATCAACTGACTTACCTAATTAATGAGAAGAAAAAGAAGAAGAAAAAGAAGAAGAAGAAGAAGAAGAAGAAGAAGAAGAAGAAGAAGAAGAAGAAGAAGAAGAAGAAGGAGTACCAATCAACTAGGTTAGAGAAATTTCAGTTGAAGTTGGCAGAGCGTTTGCAGTGCTCTTGCCTTGAGATCATGTTGGGTGAAGGCACTTAGGATTAGCATTAGGTAGCAGCTAATGTGGGCTTTAATTCAGGTAGAATTACTGACAAGTATCTGTTACAGCACAGGCTCTCAGCACAGTCTCTACTTTGTTCTCTTAGCATTAAGCTGCCTTTCTCCCTCTCCAACACTACAGGCTGCTCTTAAGTCTAGTTAGTAGTGGGAGAAATCCGAGACCCCTGCACCTGATGAGACCATAGACACTGAATGAGCAGAACGGACATGGTCCCTCAGACCGTGGCAATTTGGCTAGTACACCAAAAGATGGCCGACATGGAATTGTAATACATAATTGCCATGGTAATTATTGTTAGTGCATGTGTAGAACACAGAGAGAAGCTCCAAATACAGAGGCCACACCTGAGCAACTAAGCGTTATTTGACTGAACATTCCAAAGTGAGTTATTTTTTTATTGGTTGGTTGTTAATAAAGCTGTAAGTTAAAAGTTCCAAATGAAGTGCAACACCCATGCAATCATGTGCACCATAACTATGGGTTTATTCCTCAAATTTCCCATACTCATGACAACCAAAACACATGATTTAGACACAAAGCTCTGTGGGGAAGGCTCTGAGTAATAACTCTTAATATTATGTATAAACAATTTGACGGTCTAAAAAAACAGTGTGACCATAAGATGATTCCCAATTGATCCTGAAGCCTTATTTCCATGACTTTCGTATAGATATACAAATATATAGAGATTCATCTATTAGTGAGAGGTGACGGTCGGCATCCTCTGTGGACGTTCTTTTTAGTCATTTGTCCCAATAATGACTTAGCAAAACCCATGTTTAGTTTTAAAAGCCTAGAGATTAGCAGAAACATGTTATTGTTGGTGTTACTGCCAGCATCTCCCTTCTGTGGGAGCCAGTTTGAGTTGCATAATGCTGTTCTAATTGTGATAGCAGATAACAAAACTACACAAACTGAGATTTTTTTCATCTCTTTGTCACCAAGTTGACAGGGAAATCCCACAATGACCCAGTTAATAAACGTTAAATGTTAAACACTGGTACAAGACTCGTAGGTGTACAGTGGGAAGATGACCTACTGTCAAACACAGAGAGAGTGCTTTCTATCTGGGTCAATGATAATCCATTATGGTTCAGTTGACTATTGAGCTGTCAATCTAACCATAGGACTAGTAGTGGGAAAGTAAGGGGTCTATTTCTTGGTCAATGCCAGTGACTTACTGCCCTAATTATGTTCAGGTCAGTTCTGTTCTGCTGGATCATATTAAAGGCTGCTATTGGTCATATTTAGGACATACTGCATTGAGACCAGTTTAACATTGGCAAGATTACGATTAGCTTATTTAGCTGACATTCACACATTTGCACAGACAAATCATTTGTAGATAGAACTTGGTTAATTTAACTTAATTTAAATGTAATGCTTTGACTAACAGAAAAGTAATAAGACTTCTATCCACCATTTATAGACACGCCAACAAGCACACCCGACTAACCAATCATCATGTATGAGTCATGTGTGAAGACCTCAATCTAAGATACATGATCACAACACACAAAAAGCAAAACAAGGAAATGATTGCCAACATGAAGTATGAAGCAGGGTGGAGATAAGGCATGAGTCATCTGGTAGGAGGCGATCTATCATGAGGTTGGAGCAATTTGCATGGGTTTTAGAAGTCAGTGATTGTGTTCATGTTTGAGCGAGCAAGTACGTCAGAGAATGGGCCATCAAAAACCAAATAGAACATTTGATAGCTGATATCAATCAGTAATTGAATTTCCATCTTGTTTGTTTGTGTCCAGATTCAATCCCCTAGCCTAGGAAGGCAGGGGGATGAAAACACAAAACAAAAACTCAGATGATGTATTTTTCATCTTGTACTGCTATCTCTTCTGAATATCTTCGATCCAGTAAGAACACACAGCAGGGAAGTTATCAAAACGTATCGTGTGTGTGTGTGTGCGCGAGCAGGTGTGTGCATGTGCATTTTTTTTATTTTATTTATCCAGGGAGACACACTGAGACCATGGTCTCTTTTGCGCCGGTTTACAATACAAATAGGATTACAAAATAACACCTTAAAACACAGTGCAATCAAAAACAAAATCCACACATGAATGAATCAAAACAAGAGCATGTCGCTGTGAGCTGGTCCCTAACCAAGTACTTTGCGTGTGTGTGTGCGTTCATATGTGTGTGAAGTGGTGCCAACAGACATCAGCGCCAAGTTTCTTACTGAATAACTCCAAGCTGCTCACTCACTCACATAGATGTCCTGATCAAGGGTTGTTTGAGTCATGTGATCTCTTATTTGGAGAAAGTGATTGGCTGCCCAGTTTTTGGAATGTGACCAAACAGATCAAACAGTCAACAGTCAACAGTCAACACACACTCCTGCAGCACTGACCTGCATCAGTCTCACAGTCGCTTCCTGTCTACTGTTTAACCAAAGCAAGGCTTGGAGCAAAAGGACACAGTCATTGTTCCCATCGTTTTTGCATATTGGCAATGGGAGAAGTAGCGTTGGCAGTAGTGGTTTTAGTACAGCACATCAGTGGGGGCTGGTGGAGGTAGAAATCGGAAGATGGGCTCATTCTAATGCATGGAATGGGATGAGGAATGGTATCAAACATGCATCCTCTAATTTCTACCTCCATCAGCCTCTTCTGCTGCACATCCACATCTCTGATTCAATATGATGTTGTGCTAGTAGTGCATGGATAGATGTTGCAGCATAATGTTATAATACTAAACTTCAGATTGGATAAACTTTGGATCAAACAGATCTTCGGCAGTAACTCCTTCAGCTCCTTCACACACATCTTACACAGCTTAGAAACTTCTGTTTATGTAGAACCCACATTTTTTTTATTGCATTATATTCCTATTTTGAGACCAATATGCACAGAAAAACAAAACAAAACATCATGATAACCATTTGATTGAATTGTGACTTGTAAGGAAATATCAATGGACACTGTAGGTCAGCCTTATTTAGACATTAGACAACACAGTTTCTAGTCAGTGAGACAGTCATCTGAGAGACAAAGATAACAAAACAGAGGCCTATTGAATATGACTTTGTAACACAGAAAGGTTATTGTTTTAGTCCAACCTGAATTAAATGAACTCTTATTGAACAATTCAATTTTGCTGAGGAGTCAACATGTATTGCTAGATCAGGTTTGGGCACAGGAGTCTATATGCCTCAAATGCTTCTATTTGAGTAAGCATGGCCAGTGGCAGCTGTGAATACTAAATAACAAAGATTGTCATGTAAAAACAACAAAAAATAAATAAATTCTACAACAGTGCCAACGGCTGAAGTTAGGCCCTTTTTGTGGCCCTAGACCCTGATACTAAATGCCAAAGGGATAATCCATATACGATAATATCCTGGACTGTCAACCGTTGACCTTCTAGGTGAGGCTTGTGATTGAAGCCTTGGAAACGTTGACGAAGACAAGTGGGGGCCTGTGTCAACATTTTCTTGGAGCCCTTTTTTGTTCAATTTGCTCTCCAAACAACAGCAGCAATGTTATTTGAAGCATGAGGTCTTTTGTGTGCTCTAACCTCCTGATCTGACTCTGTTGCTGTAATTTCTGCAATCATTTGCTTAAGGGTAATTTAAACCCCGTTACATAACGGAGATCCTTAAGTCCACTGTATCTCTCTAGCCACCAATATGCAAGCAATTAGCCAAGGAGATTCTACCCTCTTTCTGACGCATTTGTACTGATGATTTTAATACGATTAAGTGCAGTTGCATAATCTCAATCTCTGCAGAGTGATCATTACATTTCAAAGACATTGGGCCTTGTAATGGAAGACATTCTCTGAAATAGAGCCAAATGAAAAGTGTAAGATGTATAACAAATTGCTCTAAACCTAGAAATACAACTTCTTTTGTTTTACAGTGTAACTACTACTATATAATTACAGGCTTACAAAAAAGAAGCTTATCAGTAAATTTTCAGAGACATAATAGCCCATAAAGAAAGAGACATTTCATGTTGATAACACGCATTAACTCTGCAAGGTGAATATTTTAATAATAATATTATTTTAATAATTGGCCTACCTGAGCCCTGCAGCAGCCATGCATGAAGGAGGTTTGCAGTGACTGTCTCTGAACCTGATGTTAGGATATGGGTACCAGACTGTCAATAACTACTGTACAAAGATTGATTCATACAGTTGAATTTCCACAAGTTCCAAGCTTTCTATCTCGTGCTGATGTATAGTTTAGCTAAATACTCGACTTTAAAGTGCTCTTCTTATCACTGGGTTATTATTATTTAGTGTTTCATTAGACCTGCGGTATTATTTTGTATGTAAGTGCAGTGTAACAATGGGTCCAATACATGGATACAATAGCCTAATTACACACTAGGCCAAATGAAAACTCTTTCAAGTTTGACCATATTTTCCATTCAGAGGAAAAGTAATTATTTGTTCGGACAAATTATGTATAACCCACAACTAACAGTATCTCCTATCCAGTCCCTATGACATGTAGGAAATAGCAACACAGCGGAGCTAAGTAAGGGATAGAGCGGTAAGGGACGGGGAGGGACGGAGCCTGATCTACTAGCAACGCATGTTGATGACGTTTCAGTCATAACAAGAGCAGGACCATGGAGGTGGAAGCTAGTACAAATGAAGATTGCTCTTGGCTTCCTCATATTCTTGATATTATAAAATGGTAAAGAGATTCCTTTTATGTTTCTCCACGTGAGCAATTGTGTCACTGTCACCCATCACAATACGGAGCTTTCGCCAGCTAACTAGCTCGCTAATTTTGTTGTCCACTTGTCTGGCTAGCGAACCTTAGCTATCCCGCTAGCTAGCCAGTCTACCATCAGCAGTGGGGATGATAACACATATCTATGAGGTTTAAGTGAATTAATAAGCATTGCCCAATGTGTTTACAAACCGTGGGAGTTAGTGTGTTTTAGCTATTTTCTTGAAGGGGAAATTGCAACTACTCTATTAAAGAAGGCTCAGGTTGTCATCAGCATTGTATAGGAGGCATGTTTTGCATTGGTTACCACTGTGTTAGCTGTCAATTGAATTATATATGCAAACATAAGCTTTGTATACTATACCACTGTAAAGCAAAAGCAGCATCTCATTATGTCACTCACTCACTCACACTGAGCACTAAGCACACACTAAGCAATGTCTTCTGCCTTTCAAACAGCATGGACAAAGACAGTCAGGATGTCAACCAGGAGCTAACCAAGCTAAAGACGAAGATCCAGGAGACTAGAGAGAAGATTATTGCCATGCCCGAGATAGAGTCCAGTCCTGGTGAGCAGCAGGAGCAGCTACGCACCATCAGAGAGCAGGTGGACACCAAAACTCAGCTCCTACAGAAATACAAGGGCCTGTGTGTGTTTGACTCCCCTAAGATATAAAAGGACTAATGTAGATGTTGAACGGATGGACCTTGGACTGAAAAGATGGAACATATGATGCCAAATGTGTTCATCATTCTATGTCAGGTTGTACGGGACTGACTGACATACTTGCTTACAATTTAGCTACTCTGTCAGACGGGACGAGAGAGAATGTCATTCTGAAGATTTACTGGTGAAAATGGATTCTTCTGAGTATATATTTTAAAATGGGAATGTTTGTATGTTTTGTAGAAATAAAGAATTTCTTCTGATTTCATAAGTGTTGGCCTACACGTGTGTTCTCAGCCTTTTCAACTGCTAGTTGAGGTATTCACTGATGACAATGAACGGTCGACGTCCAAAGCAAATTTCGGAACAAATCTATCTGCAGTGTCGTTGTTCTGATCCTATGCCACAGTGTGCACACATTGCACACCCGTTGATGTTTGTATGGTGATGCCAGTGCCTGGTGATGTTTGTCTACAAATGTATGACACTTTTCCTTAGGGGGTTGTTGAGAAATCAATTGCGGATTGGTACATATTTAAGTGATGTATTAGAACACCATGGTCTTTGGGAAACCTGGTATATGTAATACAGGATAGTGCATGGTCTGGGCAGAGGGCCAAGTAGAACAATGGAACGTCTCGCCCTGTTCCTTAGTTTATGTTTGTCTTTGTTTCATGTTATTTCATTTCTTGTTTCCTGTTTTGTTTTGTTTTTCTCACCTTGTCTCTCGTTTCAGACACTTCACCCCCTTCCTGGATTATCTGCCTACCTGTGTACCGAACCTTTTTGATAGTAAAGACTATTCTAGTGGATTTTTTTTTAAAGTTTTTGTCTCCGAGTCGTGCATTTGAGTCCTCTGCCTAAGTACAACAGTCATTACAACCAACCTGCTTATATCCTGATAAGGCGTCATAAAGCCCTGGATATTGGCAAAGACAAACACCATTCCCCTGCCAAAAAAAGCAGTGTATATTATATTATGGTTTAATATTATATTAAGGTACAGTGAGGTTTGATGTATTCCAATCATAAAAGTAGAGAGAACAGAGCGGTACTGAGGGGTAATTATTTAGTTGGACCCATCACAGAAGATCATGTCCGAGTCCTCACTACATAAAGAGATGTTCTCTTCACACTCTCTGTGTACGAATTTACAGAATACACAGGATTATGCTTTGTTTGATGCAGACGTCAGAGCAGCAGAAGCCTGTCTTTCTTGGGCTAGATAGCTAGGTCTTTGCGTACCAGCCTGGTGCTGTTTTTCTTCCTCTGTGTTTGGGTGTTGGCATGTTTACATTCTGTGTATGCCACAAGTCTGTTAGTGTGTGGCCTCAGTAGAGATGTTGTACTCAGTATCCAGGAGCTAATAGCCATGACACACTATCAGTCTAAAGAATAAAGAGATGGTCAGCCCTCAGAAGAATAAATTAAATAGTTTATTCCATCAGGAACTTATTCCTTCTGTCCTGATGGAATAAACACTTTCATTTATTATTTAAGTTAATGCAGACCTCTTTTTTCTTTTGACTTTATCAGCATTAGACACCAACAACATTGTTCTAGAGAAGTCAGTGTGCTTGGTTTTCTCCCATTTTATACACTATATCAATCAGCAAGCCTGTAAGAGGGTTGGGCCATGTACTGTCTCAATTAATCAAGCAACTGCTCATTCATGTTTATTTTGATTTTGTTCATGCTAAGTAATTTTATTATATACCTATGTTTGCATGGAGATCTAGAAATTTATGTTTCTGTGTGTAATGTACTGATTGTAATGTCTGATTTGTTTATAGTTTGTGTCTGTTATTTGTTTGTAAAATGTGCGTTTGTAATTTGTCTGCAACATTGTTGTTATTGTAGATAAATGTTAAAAGAATAAAATGTTTTTCAAAGCACAAGAGAAGAAAATATGAACAGAAGTTTCATATGATTTTTTATTTTCTCAGTTTTCTTTCTGAGAAAGTGTACTTTGACAAGAATAAATATACATTCACAATAAAAAATTGTTCAGATTGCAACAAACATTCAAGTTTAATTATCTGTTATAAAATGTATAACAAAATGTAAACAACTGTTGTTTTTGTCTTAACATTCTACTCCACGCCAGGAGTATCTTCTCGCCATTCTGAAAAAGGCAGATGTCAACGCATTTTACGCATACTGTACTGTAAGTGTGAAGAATCGTACACGATTTTAAGCCACATCACATAAGGCTCTGATTTAACAGAATAAAGTAACATTCTTAAAAGTCTTGTGGACAGAGCATGCGCTTCCACGTTTGCGGAGTGTCAACATGAAGACAGCATCCCGCCCAAGCGTACGACGGCTCATGCCATCTCTGTCTCAAGTGTCCCCACCACGGAGCGACGGGATGCTGAGCAACTTTACGAGTCTGAGCTCCGTCATGTGCTGCCTCACGAATGAAGCATATTACTTCTCATTTCAATATATTTCATGTTTCACTACACAGTCTTAGCTTATCGTGCACCTTTCTTTATCCTTCCCCTGTCCGCCACCAATCGCCTTTTCCTTTATGTACATCAAGTCACTGTGGACGCTCGGGCGCCGGGCGAACGGTGCCACGATGCCGTACGCGTCTCCACTGTCCTTCATCTTCTTGCTTTTGAGGGACTTTCTGTGAAGCATGTCGCAGTACTGCACCGAGACCTTGCGGTGGAGGTCCGGGCTCATCTCGTTAGGTAGCTTCGCCATGGTGAACAGCGTTTGGAACATCTGGTCCACGTTGGTGTTTCGCTTGGCCGAGATCTCGAAGTATGCGCACTGCTCGTCCCCGGCCACCAGCTGCTCGATCTCCTCGCGCTGCACCTCACGGCAGAACTCCCGGTCACCCTTGTTGCCGCAGATGACCAGCGGCACGTCAATGTTCTCTTTGGTCTTGTTTTTCAGGCATGACTTGGTCTCAAAGATCTGACGTTTGAGCCGCTGCACCTCCTGGAAGGATTCTCTGTTGTCCAGACTGAAGACGAGGATAAATACATCACCTGGAGGGAAAGAGAGGGGTATTGTATTTAGTTTCATTGCTTGCATGAAAGATGTAGCCTAGTATTTGCATGCGTAATAACACATATGGAGCGCAATGCAATTAGATGCAAAATGCGCACACCGCAGATTTACCAAAATCAACACCAGAACCCCCATTGAACATTAATCGTGCACAGCTAATAAGCTTGCAATAAACTAAAGTTGGATGGAGTTTGATATTTACCTGTCAGTATGGATAGTCTCCTCATGGCGGGGAATGGGTGATTGCCCGAGGTATCCAATATGTCCAGTTGGTATACATCTCCTTTAATGCTGTACAGTTTCCTGTGAAAGTCTTCTATGGTCGGCGTGTACTGCTCATCGAACCTCCCATTCAGAAACCGGGACACAATGGCCGTTTTGCCAACTTTGGTGGACCCCAAAATCACCATCCTGTAGCAGTTCTTCGCTGGTATGTCAAAGTCGTTCTCCGAAGGCGACATTTTCTTTATCATGGTTGAAAACAAATGTGTAAGAGTGGTTACAATGTGTGCGCACTAGGCGTTTTGTAGATTCGGTCAGAGTTCGGTCAGACTTCGTCAGTGGTGAGCAAGTGTTTCTCAGTGCGCTCTTTTGCGTTTGTGCTTGAGTGAGGGAGAGTGCTTGGTATTTAAGCAGAATGCAGACCCCTCCTCCTCGAGACGTCACTGGGTACTCCGTGCTCTATTCAGCGGAGAGGAACAGGTGCCCGCTGACGCGTCAGTCAGTTCCAGTGAATATGAGTGAGGCCGGCACGACTATACTTTGGGGACAGCTTAGCGTTAGGCACACTGGACAGACAGCGATAGACAATTAGTATATCAACTTCGGCAGTCGGGAATCAAGTCTCAGAGGAATATAATTCTCTCAGGAATAGTCACACTCAGTACTATTACATTACTGCGTAATGCATTCTAGAACATTACCATGTTAATATTTTACTCCTCATCCGGTATTTAGCACGGTCCGGGACATTCTGTAAAGGGTCATGTTGAACATTGGTCAATTTTAGTCATACCAAACTTAGAGAACGGATATGGGAACCCCTGATGTGGGTAATAGATCACCAATGCAGTAGACTACATGTTTTTATCCTTTTAACATTTTGTCGCCATGTAAGATGTGTTTTGTTGTCAATAGAATAAAACTAACCATGCAAATCCATCTTTTCGGTGCACTACACTTTTGGCTACATTAAATGTGACAATGGCACTGTATAAGAACATATATCATTTAAGCAAGAAGACTAAACTTATTAATGTTATAAACAATCTGAACGAGTAAACAACCGACCCACTTCATTAATTAATTCGTGCATACATGCTCTTTCCTCGGCATCGTATCTCTTGGAGAGGCAGTGTTGCGCACAGACCTCTGGCTTGAGTGTTAATACTAAGCTTACCATAGGAGGGCGCTCTTGTCACGACCCGCTGCACTCATCAATTTGGCATACATATTGCTCTGAAAAAACACCAAAGTCCATGATTGCATCACATTTCGTGTGTGCGAGCGGGTGTGTGTCTATATAATTGTGTATGTGTCTGTCTGTTTGACCATCAGTCTGTCTATATCATTATGTCTGTCTGTGTGTAAGTGCACCTAATTCTCTAATGGAAAAGGTTGGGTTCAACTGATCTTTTGAGTAAAAGTAAGATTCCAAACTCTGAGCAATTAGTTCCTTCTCTCCCCTTGAGGAGGCAACACCCTGGCACTGTGTCTCTGTGAGTGGGTTCAGGTAGGTCATGTGACAGGCAGTATTGACTTTCTGCAAGCGTGCCTGTCAGATAGGGCCATTACTGGTGAGTGTTTAAATAGAGAGAAACAAGAGGCACGGTGACCCTACGGTATGTACCTACCAAGGATGACCCCGGGTCTCCTCGACCCCAAACCTGCTGCCCAGCTGTCTAATGCAATACTAGCAGGGCTAACACTGAACTATTAGCTGTAGGGAAATCACAGAGGAATATTTGAACATTTTAAGAACGCAATGTTCAGCACATACATTACATCTCTAAATTAATAAAAAAAATACACAGGGTTTGACGTCTACAATAGAATCATTTATGTGTTAGTGTGTGTGTGTGTTAGTGTGTGTGTGTGTGTGTGAGAGAGAGAGAGAGAGAGAGAGGACAAATTAAAGGCTTTTTTCAAAATGAGAGTGGAAAATTTACTGACAACATGAAAAGCTGACACAGTGTTTAAAATAGATGGTTAGATAACTTGAATGGAGACTGTTATGGAACCCCTCATTACTGGGTCTGAAGCAAAGGCACAAAACAGAAGAGAGAGAGAGGGAGAGGTGGTCACTGATGCTTTAACACGGTGGGGGGGAAGGAGACAGCACCCGACGAGACAGCACCCGACGTGAAAGCCATCCACCAATTTCTGTAACTACATTGATCTTCCGCCTCACTCCCTTGTTTCCTTACCATGGAGAGGAAGAAAGGAAACACATCTAGTTTTCCCGTAAGAACACAGCGAGGGTGATCATAAAACACACATTCTCACTAATAAGGGACTAGTAATGATGGCCGGTTACAACAATCTGATGGTGGGTGTGTGTGTGTGTGTGTGCGTGTGCGTGTGTGTATGTGTATGTGTGGGAGAGAGAGAGAGATCAGGATGCAAGTAACTGGTAGAGGCGGCAGAGAAGAACAAATGTATGACCCTGTGCAAACAGATTACTTCAAACAGACTGGCTATAAAGCAGCATGCTGTGTGTGTGTGTGTGTGTGAGACAGGGGATACACAACTTGGTGTACCAGCAGCTGCAACTGCAGTGCTGCAGAAATGCTGGACTGAGATGGACACACACACACACACACACACACACACACACACACACACACACACACACACACACACACACACACACACACACACACACACACACACACACACACACACACACACACACACACACACACACACACACACACACACACACACACACACACACACACACACACACACACACACACACGGATGCAGCTGTGTACAACCGTCAGACCCTAACCCACAGAACAGACCCTAGCCAGCCGCTTTGTGTGCAGGTGTATTGCTCTGGTGTGCCACTGTGCATAGACCAGAAGAAACCCTTTTCTTACGCAACACAGTACAGTAAGTTACATATTCATACTATTTTATCGCAACTGACATTGAAAAATCCAACACCCCATTATGCCTGTCTATTCTAGCCAACCCAAGAGTTACTGTATTTTGCCGTAACCTTCAAAAAACAACTTCACCTCACTTCTGAGGCTGTAGTGCCCAACACAATTCTCAATGACGTAGAACAAACAGCTCAGGGAATGCGAATGAGACGACAAAGTTGTGGAAAAAGTAGTAGCACAGAAGTGTTAACCAAACAACAAGAAATAAAGACTAGACTCGTAGCACGAAGTACACTTAGGCTCAGTTCACAGGAACTAAGAATAGACTCAGGAAAAAAATTAAATAACAGACATAACAGCCCACAATTAGTCAAACTGCAATCAATCTTAGATGGTGCCCTAGAGTCCTCATTGATCCATCTTCTGAGGTATCCCGGTGTGTGGAATTGAAGAGTCAGCGAGACAAACGGACAGACAGACAGACATGGAGACGGGAAGAGAGAGATAGAGAGAGGGGGGGATACTGGGAGACAGGGGGAGAGAGAGAGAGAAGAGGATATGGGGAGACAGGGACAGAGAGAGAGAGAGAGAGAGAGGGGGGGATACTGGGAGACAGGGGGAGAGAGAGAGAGAAGAGGATATGGGGAGACAGGGAGAGAGAGAGAGAGAGAGGGGGGGGATATGGGGAGACAGGGAGAGAGAGAGAGATGGGGATATAGGGAGACAGGGAGAGAGAGAGGGGTATATGGGGAGAGAGAGAGAGAGAGAGAGAGAAAGAGGGGGGATATGGGGAGACAGGAAGAGAGAGAGAGGGGGATATGGGGAGACAGGGAGAGAGAGGGAGACGGGGAGAGAGACTAAGGGACGTGCTGGTGCCTTTCCCTGTTTATTTCTTGTCTGCTTAACTGGCTTATACAGCAGGAGCAGAGCAGAGGTTTGTTGTCATGGAGAACTGTCATACGGTACATCGGGTGATCAAAGCACACTCTTAAGCTCTGACCAATAGATGAGATGCGATGTGACAGACGAAATTTGGAAAAAGGGGCAAACAGGCATGTGAGTTGACCCAGTTCTGTCTTGGTCAGTCTGCTGCCCCCAAGACCATGACAACTGATGATGACCTACTCTGTAAACAGTTCTCTCTCCTCTCTCTCTCTCTCTCTCTCTCTCTCTCTCTCTCTCTCTCTCTCTCTCTCTCTCCTTCCCTCGCCCACTTTCCTCTCTCGCCCTCTCTCCCTCCCTCCCTCTCTCTCTCTCACTCTTACTCTCTCCTTCTTCCAGAGTAGGGCAAAATTGGTTTCAGTGAACATCTTCATTCATACTTCAGATATGCCGGAGATCCTGACCACTTGTTGACCTGACACAGTGACCTGGTTGAATGACAATGGACGACACCCCCACCCACCCACCGGAATCATTGGCCATGCCACACAGCCACTTTGAGTGGGCTAAAGCATTTCATCAGCAGCATGGATAATTGTAGAAGGGGGCGGGAACCCCAGATCTGTCTTCTTTATAATGACTGTGAGAGAAAACAGTGCACCTGCCACTCCTCAGCACTTACAAACTAACTTAATCACAGCTCAACGCCCAACATGGTTTTTACTCTCCTTCCTTCTTACAGATAGGAAGTCTTCATTTTATGGGGGGGGGGGGAAACCTAGGATTCTGATCTGGAAAAGTGGGTTTCACGCTTCACATTCTCAAATGAGGAAGATTGTGTCTCTCCTGTTCAAAGTTTGATCCACTGAATGAATGGTAGGGAATGAATAGAGATATGTAGTCTGGTAAAGAGTGGGACACACAGGTAGAAGGTACAGTATATCCATCAAGAGAAGTGCTTAGGGGATTGGCAATGGCAGAGGAAGGGAGTGTAGGGATAGGAAACTTTAGACATAAAATGTGACTTGTGGAAAAAAAGGGCAGGTCCTGGCGACGGGCCTAGGATAGGGGGAGTGTGCATCAGGGGAGGTCGGTGGAGGGAGCAGAAATCAGAGGACGGGCTCATTGTAATGAGGAACATTTCATTCCATGTATTACAATGAGCCCGTCCTCCGATTTCTACCTCCACCAGCCTCCCCTGGTGTAATAGCAGCTCATTATAATACTGTAGTGTCATATGATAGCATCCGGTGTATTGGGCAGCAACACATAAAGTTGACTCAGAGAAACAACAGCTGATGCAGCACATATCAGAGTTACTGGGTCAGATCTGTATTCACAGTTTCTTAACGATACATGAACATTCTGACAGCAGCAAACACAGCCAGGCAGAAGATATGGAATGATTGTCATTGGTCTCTGTGATGAAAGTGTCATGACATAAAAACCCTTATATATGACACATTTGATGATACATAAATGACAGTAGCTTTGTTATGTTATTTGCTTACATTATAATCATATTCTCAAAGTTGTAATCAATCTTGATTATTTAAATGTTGATGACATTAACATTTTGTAAACGGATGTATAACGTTTTGGAATGAAACTCTTCCCTTTCAGACTGAATAGAGCATGACATATGAACATCAGTGGAGGCAGAAATCGGAGAACGTGGTCATTGCACTGCAAGGAAGAGAATGAGGAATCACGTGTGTTTAATACCATTCCTCATTCTGTCCCATGGATTACAATGAGCCCAACCTCCGATTCTACCTCCAGCAGCCTCCACTGATTAACATTTATGACAGCCTTATTCCTTCTAAACATTCTAGGAAACAAATGTTCCAAAAGCTGGAACAGCTGATCGAACACCTGCAAGTCCTTGCATCGTAAGGTCTGAGATAATGAAATCTGCAATGCTAGCATTAATCAACAACAAGTTTTAGAAAATATATTATTTATAGAAAGAGAAGTGAAATATATCATGGACTTTTGTCAGGAAGCAAATGTTCTTGACCTTTGCCAAAAGGTAAAAAAACCATCCCTGTCCTTAGTCCCCCGCCTCTCCCCCTATCTGTGTCTTCTCCGTGTTGCAACCGGGGGGTGGGGGGGTGGTTCCTGGGTTGGGGGTTGCCTTCTAGGAACATGCTCTCTGGGGTGTGATCCTTGGACAAACACCGTCCGGAGTAGACGACTTCATTTATGCTTGCAGCGCTGCATCCTCTCCCGATAGATCTTCTCAGTGAAAGGTCTGCAAATACCACAGAATAAACACATAATAGGATCGTAAATCAGGAGAGAGTACAACAGCCACTCCACCGTACCAGCCCGTGCCAGGACCCGCATGTGTGTCGGTGTGTGAGTGTGTGTGTGTGTGTGTGTGTGTGTGTAAAAGGCGTCTTTGTTCCTGCCCGTTATCCATTGCTGCATACATGGATGCACACTTTTTCTGCACCATTGAGCTTCGCTCCCTCAATACCACATCCTGTACAGACCGCTCACTAACAGGTATACAGTGTACAATCTACCACAGCACCTACCAACCAATGGCACCTACAATTCCAACCTACCATGGCACCTACCAACCTACCACAGCACCTACAATACCATCCTACCACAGCACCTACAATACCATCCTACCACAGCACCTACAATACCAACCTACCACAGGACCTACCAACCTACCACAGGACCTACCAACCTACCACAGGACCTACCAACCTACCACAGGACCTACAATACCATCCTACCACAGCACCTACAATACCAACCTACCACAGCACCTACCAACCTACCACAACACCTACAATACCATCCTACCACAGGACCTACAATACCAACCTACCACAGCACCTACAATACCAACCTACCACAGCACCTACAATACCATCCTACCACAGGACCTACCACAGCACCTACAATACCAACCTACCACAGCACCTACAATACCAACCTACCACAGCACCTACCAACCTACCACGGCAACTACAGTACCAACCTACCACGTGACATAACTGCAGGGTATGCAGGGTTTTGTTCCAGCCCTGCACTACCAAATCTGATTCAGCTGATGATAGGTCTGATGTAAGATTTATTAGTAATTAGTATTAGCTAATTGAAATGTGTATGTTTTAATTCACAGGGTGGCAATGTGACAGAAACATCGGCGAAAACCTTGAGAGAAAATGCACAAGCAAGCCAACAGAAACAGCACCTGGGCTCGATAACACAGGATGAATCGGCTTCATTATGCAATGAGGTGTAAAGAACACATTATCATAACCACCCGATCTCAATCTGCTTCACGAGGTGTGGGCGGTTGATTCCAGTTAGGTGGATTAAATGTTGGTTAATTGCCAGTAAATACTTCCTCCGATTGTTCTATCTGTCTAATGTCTATGTGAGTCGATGTGCTTCATGCTGTTGAGAACTTTGTCTGGTTTGTCACTGCTGTGCCATGGATAGACTCTGTGAACGACCTCCTGTCATTCACACACACACCCACACAAACAAGACAAGGGCTGTGGATGGGTAGGCGTCTAGCAGGGGGGACTCAGCCTTGGCAGCTGGCTCTCTGGCTCTATCTGGTTCTGGTTAACAGGGGCCGGGGGGCCGGGAGGCCGGGTGGAACAGAACTAGGCCACCCACAGCTCTTGTGAGATATTCAGCTGTGAATGACAACAGAGTAGGCAGCGTGGGCCGATCGCTCACACCCGCCATCCTCTTTGATGTCGTCTTAGGAAAACAGGCTCGCTCCTTTCTCTCCCTCAAGGTCCCCTTTCCCTGACTCTCTCGCTGAGTTAAAGTTCATGAGAACTTGTGATGGAGTTTGATAACAAGAGAGTGAGAAGGAGAGAGAGAGAGAGAGAGAGAGAGATGTCAATCTTTTCTCTTTACCATCAGCCAACGTTTGCCGTGTGTGGTGAGAGTTGGTGTGGATTAGTACAGACTTGATGTGAGCTGTCTGAGAGACTCAGTCGGGATGGCCAGTCTGGAGCACGGAAGGCACACGCTCTCCAGACAAACCTAAGTGTGCCAACAGCCAAGAACAAATGAAGAATGACACCAAGGACTTTTTATTTTAACTCTTGGTTTAAATGACACATCAGTGTGGTGACGTATTGTGTGACACTATAACACTAGAGGGATATTTCAGAGTCCACCCACAGCTGTAGCCTACTGTTCTTTTTTAACTAATTTGATGGAACACACAGTCACAATAGAACAGCCATATACCAGCTCAAGAGTGATTAAAGCTGCATTGATCTGAGGAAACGGTGGCGATTAAAGCCCACAGCTACAGTAAAGGTCAAGCTTATAGCTGGAGGAGTGGAACGCCACTTGCTGACACACAAACAAGAGTGCACCACTGTAACACTAGTTCTGACGTGATAATGGCGACATTTGGTTAGCAAACTTGCTCCCAACTTGATGAAACAAGTATATGAGTTTTCATCACTTTGCTTTCCTCATCATCAGAGAGAGAGAGAGAGAGAGAGAGAGAGACGCTTACCCCTCGAATGCGATGGCCACCTGGTATGAGACGGCGACTACAGCAGTCAGGGCCACCCCTGATGGACTGGCGTTCCTGGAGAGAAGAGAGGAACACTGCTATCTTACTACATTATATACTATATACATATATATTGTACACCTTCATGTAGGTGACTGGCCTAATTCTGTAGCATCACTGTGTGACATAAAGGACCTTATTTCTTACACTTCAAGAGCACTTAGTCAAATCAGTCGGGCTTGTTATACCCCCATTGTAACAAAAAGCATGCTTCCAATGGTATAGAACATTCAATCAAGGGAGGTAGGTGTTTATGTGGAGTGTGTGGTGTGGTAGGATGACTAACGGAAAGACATGATCAGGCTGGATTCATCCCAAGGTTGCAATCAGAGGTCCATTTCAGTTTGATAGAGATGTGGGCAATTACAGTAATTACAGGAGGCAAGGTGAGACACATCCAAACAGCCTGAGTAGGGAGGGAGCGAGAGAGAGAGCGTGAAAAAGAGCAAGAGCACGAGAGAGAGCAAGAGCACGAGAGAGAGAAAGGGGAGAGAGAGAGATAAAGAGAGGGGGGGGGGGAATTGTGAGAGAAAACACTTGTGCTTCAGGGGTGAGTTAGTGGTAGAGCCCGACCAATACTGGATTTTTGGGTCTGATAATGATGCCGATTTATGGGCGGCAACATTCACTGATAACCGATATATCTGCCGATATTGATATCTTTTCTTTACAGAGTTCCTTTTTCGCACATTTTTCATAAGTAAACAATGGCAAAAATATGCTCTTAATGCTGATTAGGCAAACATCCTTATCTCTGAAATGATCTCCTTTGATAAATAGTGCAGCTATTTTTTTTATTTTATGTGCACAGTTACAGTATGCCAAATGAGAATTTCACATGTTCAGTGCACTGCTCAGTGATTTGCTGTTCAATCTAACTTGTTGTGGCAGTTTGATCATCCACTGAATTATTTTTGTTATAGTCATTATATTTCATTTACAAAAACATAAACATATGTACTGTGAAAAGCATTCTTATAACATAAGAGTTGACAACCACTGGAATAAACCACTTTCCAGTAATGGTTTATTCCAGCCCTCCCCCTCCCCAAGACAACCTTGAACAAAGTGGTATATTCTGTAAACAAACCATACTGAAATGGTTAATTGGAACTACGCACCCAAGTTGCTTGTGACAAAAGTTAGCTAGAACGTCTCACTCACCATTCATGGATACAAGCTAGCCATATTAATTGGTGAAATAAATGATTTATATATATGTAGAACTCTCTTGTTCAGTCCACATCCTTTTATGTAGCTACTGTACTAACTGACTGCAGTCCAAAGAGCTAACGTTACTCATTCAGCCACTTCAGTAAGCACTCCAGTAACAGCAAACACCAAGAAACAAGTTTATTAATTCATAAAAAGCCATATCTGTCGGCCTATAATTAGAGGACTGTAATGTGACAGGCTGTAAAGTATAAAAAGGGGAGCAGAGAGAGAATTGAGCTCTTCTGTTCTTCTACGGACGTGCTCTCAGCCTTACCCCAGAGAATATATCCTTTTAGAATTGTTTTTGTTCCACAAGGAACGGTAATTACAGATTTAAATTGTACAAAAGGTTACTGCAGATCTTATACTCAACTGTCATAGGGACAAACAAGTTGCTGATCACTTAGGCTAGCAGCAACTGTTATCCAAGGGAAAGGACATTGTGTTAATTGTGTAACTTGTTGGTTTTGTGTGTGAAATAAAAGGGAATTGTCATCAATAGGCGAATTCACAAAAGGCAGTAGGATAGCTCATCCATGCTTGAGGGATAAGATAGAATAGATACAATTCTATTATCCGGTAATGCTCAGTCTTCTGACTGACCGTAGGAGGTCTAAAAAGTCAGGTCAACATATGAAGGTCTCATACCTATAAGCTCTGTCTGGTTTTAGAAATAGGAACTTCCTCTAGTTCCCTAGTCACTAGTCTCAGGAGAGCCTTGAACCACCCCTCCCTCCCCTCTTATCCCGATGGGTTACAGTTTGGAGCTCTAATCTGATAGTCAGTAATGACAGTAACAAGGTTTGAGTTGTTGCTCTGCTGTGGTTGTTCCACAGGCCTATGTTACTGCAGGGATTTTGAACAATAGCTTGAAAGTGGATCCAGGGAGAGTATTGGCAGTGTAGCATCGCCAAGGGCTCTGAAATGGCCTGAGCAAGGTAATAGTAAAGGGAAAACCAGAGAGAGAGAGAGAGCACGAAAGAGAGAGAGCAAGAGCGAGTGAGCGAGAGAGATACTTAATAATGTCTATATATATATATATTTCATAACCATTATTTTGACCTGGATTTGGAGCAGCTGACGAGCTTCAGAGGACTGAATCAACGTGGGTACTTAATTACTAAATAATTGCAGGGTAAAGGACAAGTGTGTTCAGTGGGGCACATTTCCTGTGACTCCTTTTCAGTCTTAATCACTCATATCGGGCAGATAGGGAGTAGAGATGTGGGAACAAAATGAAGCTCCCACACCCCTCACTGCATAACTTCTCTTGACCTGGTTCAGGGCCTGCTGGGGGGCTAGAAGAAACATGGGCATTGTCATTTTGTCCATGTATTTTCTTCTATTTGTGTGATGACTCAATGACAATGACCGTGACCACTCCTACTCTACCCACGCAGTAAGGAGCTCCCATACGTACGGCCAGCTGTCATCTTCCCTATATAGACACACATGTTTGAAACCCTTCCTCATTCAATTCATCACAATGAGCCCTTTTTTTTTTTTTCATGTTTATGTCTACTCCCACTAGGGTTAAAAAAAACACCAGTTGAAAACATTTTGACCCAATATTCAACAACAACCATGGGTGGAAGGCACCTCCATTAGGAGTAGTTTATGAGTAGTGTTTTCCAAATAAATATTTTTCACGATAATATCACCCATTAGCTGCAGCTAGTATCACATCCACGCATGGACATGATCTTCAGCGTGTCACCACTGAGCCCGAGCCAGACTTGTGAACTACTTCTTGGCCGTGGCTCTGACTCAAAACTCAGGGACAAACAAAATAACAGCGCGAGTTCACAGCAGACGACTTGCCCAGTCTGGATGTGACTAAGTGGCACACGAGAAAGCCGGCCGTTTGGCACGAGTGGTTTTCCAGGGTTGTACATGAGACAGATTGTGTGTCCATTTCAGAAATGAGTCTAGGCTAGGGACATCATAATACCACTGGAATGCCTCTACCAGTCATAACTAGGTCAAGATTCAAGATTCAAGATTCTTTATTTGTCACGTGCATACAAGTATACAGTGAAATGCAAAAGTGACACAGAGTAGTGCAACAATACAATAAGTTTTAAAATACAATAAAATAAAAATAGAAGTACTAAAAAATATACAGTATGGACAGTATAAACAGTATAAACAATATGAACAGTATAACCGGTAAGCATATAAGTAAGCAATATAAATAGCAGATGGATGACTGTGTGTGCATATGTGTTAAGATGACAGTGCATGTGTGAGTGTCTTGAGGGGGGCACTGGTGGGGTCATCGTTGACGATTCTGATGGCGTGGGGGAAGAAACTCAGCCTTAGCCTCTCTGTTCTTGCTGCATGACAGCGGAGGCGTTTTCCTGACCGCAGCGGCTGGAACAGTCCATGTTTCGGGTGGTAAGGTCTTTGTTGATCATATTCAGGTGGGTTGTTAGGTGCAGCCTAGGGGTGAGACGGTGAGTTGGAGCTACAGTGGAATATCCAGGTGTGTTTGATACCATTCCTCAATCCGTTCCATGCATTGCAATGAGCCCATGCTCTGATTTCTACCTCCACCAGCCTCGTCTGGTGCAGACATGCATTCACAAGCAAGTGTCATGGCAGCAGTGTGCAGTATTAATGGAACCCGACATGATCCCAGAAGGCCGCATGTACTCTGCAGACAATACTGAGAGCCTCGAGCACAAACCACGACTTCTGACTAACATGAGAAACATACACTAACTTTGTTCCAGGGTATTGTTTTTTTTACGATTCTGCTTGTAGGTTAGAGTATTCAAAATGGGGGAAGATGCTTAAATTCCTACCCACAGTCTTAAAGGATTTGTTTTTACCTCCTTTTTTTGTATAACCTATACAATATACGCTTTCCATCACAGGATGACCTAGTTCATGTTAAAGACGGTAAGGCAGTACAAGTTGCGTTGGCCTTAAATGCCTGCTCAAGCTGATGCTCTGAGGCGCCTCCATGTCTCCATCAGCCCTCCTCCACCTGCCATTGACTTGTCATTCATCTTCATCTCACTTTGATCTGATTAGGCTTGTTGATCAGAACAGTGGGATCGATGCTTATGTGATTACTGATCCAGTTATAGTCCAGGAGAGAGGGGGATGACAGAGAGGGGGATGACAGAGAGAGAGGAAAATAAAAGAGAGAGAGGTAAATTACCACGGCTGCTCGGCCATTTGGGTCAAGGTGACCATGACTCGCCTGAGTAGGATTCTTACTCCAAGAAATTACAAGTGAACCGGCTACCTCTCGAACAGAAGAAAAAACGTACTACACACTACAAAAACATACTGCACCCAAGACACACACAGAGATCTTGAGATATCTAACTACAGTTCCATGCATGCTGTGGATGTGTGTGTGGAATGGGGCGTGACAGTGACGACAGTGACGTGTAGCACTGACAGGGGGACTCCTTGTTTTGGAAATAATTCACTTACAAAAATGATTCAATATGACTGTTGTTCTGTCACTCCTACCCTCTTCTCTCTGGCTGTAGTGCCTTCATTCAGTCAGAGAAAAGAGTGAGACTTTTAGTTATTCTTCATTATGTGCCAATAGTCAGACCTCATTTGGGCGTGTTTTCTTTATTACTGAGTACGCTGTCTCTCTTACAGTTAGGAAACATGTTTGGTGCCGGGATTTGACCACTATTTTTCTCCACTGCAAAAAAATCCACTTCAATTATTCAAGTATGCTCCATATTTTCAGCTTGACAACAAAACCTGATTGAACATTCATGAGCAACCCAGTAATAATAACTTGCTGCAATAACCATACTCATTTTCAACACAGAGAGGACTTGACAAACAATATCTTGCAAGCCACCAATGACAACAGCTCTTGACCTACTTCTGGCTTTGTTGAAGGACAAACAAGAGGAGGATAACTGATTATTTCTCCTTGTAGTGACAAGACAGAGACGGAAGGCAATCTTTGTCTTTCGTCCGAGGTATTTAATGAAACACTTCTGGCAGACGTCAACAGCCTGAACTCCATCACAGATGCAGCACTGTAGTGACACAGTTCAGAGAAACTGGGTTAATTGGATTGCAGGTGGGAGGCAGGCAGCAATCAGTGAATGTAGAGCAGTGTCTCAGGGTGGGTAGTGACAGGGTGGCCACTGACATCAGACGTCCTCAATCACAGACCAAGGGAGAGGATCCAATCAGGCGTTGTTAGGTGAAAAAAATTACATTTTATTTACAGAGCTGAAATCTGAGAGGTCCTTATTAGTGGACTTGGCTGTGGGGCTGTATTCATTACCAATCTTTTCATTCCATCTAGGAATTGCAACAAGGTACAAATAAAGTTGTTTGAATTGATCCAGGCTACATACAAGCTAGGCTACTCAAACCTTGTACAGAGAGGGAACGTTGAATTGCCTTGATACATTTGATTTGTTTTACACCTTTATGTAAGAGAGTGGAAAAGGTAACAAACTCACTCTTCACAAGCCATCTAATTGCTCATTTTTCAGTGGGGTAGCTGATCATCAGGTGAACATCAGGTGTTTCAGTGACGGTCACATGCTCTGCTGCATGCTGCTTCTTCTTCCGGTATTAAGTTGATTTCATGAAAATGTCATGGCTGGTGAAGACCTCGGAGATGAGAGATACTGAAACAGGATAAACCTCTCTCTCTCTCTCTCTCTCTCTCAGGGGCACACGTATCGTTCATACACCCTCTATACACTTGAATGTATGGGTGTAGTTCCGCCGATACCCCAGTAAACGTAACACAAATGACCATCACATCACCGAGAGAGGAGTGTCAGCAACAGAAAGGAGGTTAATTAGATACATGCATTCACGCTTCCCTGCTGTTGGGGGGGCGGTAGGTTATTTGTGTTTGGACCGTCAGACCACCGGGTGACTCACTGTTCAATGGCTCTTTCCACAGGCCCCAGGGACAGCTGGGATAGTGTCAGTGCCACTCGGCGGACCACAGGCAGTGGGGGGGGGGGGTCATAAGGAGACACACAGGGGGACTGGCACAGTACAGAGTACCTGAGGAGGTTAATGACTGAGGACTATGTACAACAGTGGAGGCCGGTGGAGGTAGAAATCAGAGGACGGGGCTCATTGTAACGCAGTGAGGAATGGTATCAAACTCATTCCTCATTCCGTTCCATGCATTACACTTATTTAGCAAAAAAAAATGTCCCTCTTTCATATGCAATGCTCCATATGTTCTACTTGACGACGAAACCTGATTGATCATTCAGGAGCAACC
>NC_139670.1:8256101-8281101 GCF_951799395.1 Argentina silus | reverse complement strand
CCCACCCTGCCCTGCCCACCTGCCCACGCTGCCCACCACCACCCTGCCCTGCAGGGTCAGTCCAACGGCAACCACAATAACACCGCTCCCATCTTGACCCACTTTCCTTTGCTGTCGACACAATGGTGACGAAGCAAGCTTGACAAATGGCACAAAACGCCACAGGTGAGCAGGCCAAACCCCATCACAGGCCAGGGCTGAGTTGTTGTTTTTTTCTAGGAGATTGCTTTCATTGTGCAGCTTTGTAGAAGAAAGCCAACACGGACAGCCAACAATACCGTGGTAAAGGCAAGAGGAGTTGGACCTGTAGGAGCGTAACACAGACCTAAATGACTATAACACAATCCTAAATGACTATAACACAGACCTAAATGACTATAACACAATCCTAAATGACTATAACACAATCCTAAATGACTATAACACAGACCTAAATGACTATAACACAATCCTAAATGACTATAACACAATCCTAAATGACTATAACACAGACCTAAATGACTATAACACAATCCTAAATGACTATAACACAGACCTAAATGACTATAACACAGACCTAAATGACTATAACACAATCCTAAATGACTATAACACAGACCTAAATGACTATAACACAATCCTAAATGACTATAACACAGACCTAAATGACTATAACACAGACCTAAATGACTATAACACAGACCTAAATGACTGGCAAGAGTGAAAACCACCACATACTGTTCAAGACCAACCTGAGGAACATTTCACAATGAATGCTAATATCATCAGCATCAATGAGTACCTACAGAAAACCAATGGTAACTTTCATGTGTGTTTACCATCTTTATAGATAAATAAGAGGTAGATAAACTCTGAACTGTAGTGGATATTTTCATCCAAAACTTGTATTGATGCAATTACGCAAAGACTAATAATCCAGGAGCTCTGAGTCATCTGCACTCCCAAAGCTAGAGCCCTCTGAGACGTGCTATTTACAGTACAGACACGTAGAGTGTTTATTTCCATACCTGATACAATTCTACAGTAGCTCATCTTTATCGGGGACAATTGCGCACACACACACTACTTTTAATTAAGAATGGAAATGTGACGATTGACGAAATGTGTCAACTGTGGCCAACCACCATGAGGATGAGCTGAGAACAGGGATGTGGGGCACTGGGGGGCAAGAGAGACTGGCATGGCATTCACAAAACATTTCCTACTCCTAATCCTCTGTGTGTGTGTATGTGTGTGTGTGCGTGTGTGCACATTTACATTTATGGCATTTAGCAGACGCCTTTATCCAAAGCGACTTACAACAAATACCAGAATGCTTCAAGCCTAGCTCCAAAGCTGTGACCGGGACTTGAACCTGCGATCCCCTGATCACGGGGCGAGGTACTAAACACTAAGCCACCACTCCTGTGTGTGTGTGTGTGTGTGTGTGTGTGTGTGTTTGGTGTGTGTGTGTTCGATGTGTGTGTGTTCGGTGTGTGTGTGTGTTCGGTGTGTGTGTGTGTGTATGTGGGTGTGTGTGTTCGTGTGTATCTGTGTGTGTGTGTGTGTGTGTGTGTGTATGCGTCCTCTTTCAACTCTGATGCTGAAGGACCTGTTATGTCACCAGCGGGCTCAGGCTGTGTCTGAGGTGAGTTGGCAGTTGGCATCGATCCACACAGTGTGTGTAATGGAGAGAGGAAGGTGAAACTAGTACAAGCCAGCTTGTCCTCATGGTGTACGTCAGAGAGTTATAAATACATGCAAAAGAGCTCTACTTTCCCTGTTTTACCCACAACTCTGAGAGCTTGCATTATCTCTTGAAGGCGTACTGTCAGCTAAGTGAGGACGGAGGCTTTCGCCGTTACAATCTCTGTCATTCTGTGTTTGCTTTCAATCACAACCCTCTCTGCTCAAATAGAAGAGGGGAATACCCTCCACCTCCTCCTACCCCATCCCATCCCACCCCCTCCCACACCTCGCCCCACGTAGAAACCCAGCCGTTGCCAGGCTGTTTTGGCAGACACTTCTCTGAGCCAAGAGGAGAGTGAGGAGTTTGGAGGAGATGTCCATTCCACAACAGCGGAAGGTAACGGGGAAGTCCCACCTGTCTCAGACAACGCAGCTCTGTGTAACACAAGGAGTTCACACAGTAAAGAGTTGAAACGGATCAACTAAACTGTACAGTAGATATGCAAAGAATGAACTGTATCTTATGGAACCGTCTCGGGGACTAATAGCCCTTCCAGAGATTTAAGCTTCAGAAATAACTGTAGATAATCTACATGCTTTTTAACGACATAAACATCACTATGACTGAAACAAGGGGGCAGTTAAAAGTTCTCCGCCACAAAGATTCTTGTCATCCACTGTAACAGCCGTAAATATATGACCTTGGGGTTGATTTGACACATGACCTTTCAAATGCCAAACAAGACCCATTCTCTGTTTATCTCATTGATAATCAATGATAATGACTACTTCGCTTGGAGATAGGGCACGCGCACACGCACACGCACACGCACGCGCACACGCACACGCACATTACAAGTGGGAAATACAGCACAGCGATCGCCACCGGTGCCATAGCAACAAATACATACGCTCTGAAATGGATGTTGGAGTTAAAAGTTGGGGGAGAAGAGGAGGATGAAAAAAAGCAGGAAAAATAAATGTGGGTGTGAGTACTGTATCCAGAGCAGCATGCAGAACATTTGAGATCTGCTCTAACCCTCTTTTATGGTCAGACACCATGGTCAGTAGGCTACATGTTGCCTGGTGCAGCAGTGGGTCTGGTTCCTCTGAACAGGCTTAATAATCAAGTCAGAGTTGAAGAGTGAAAATAAGCAGCAGAACATTTTGTAAGTTGTAAGTTAGGTAAGGTAAGACCCATACATTAGCAATTGGTCTGGTTTGGCGATTGACAACAATGACCTAAGTAATTCATCTAATCTGATTAGAAACGGCAAGTCATTTGGTATGTTTGTTCATTTGGCCATGATTCACTGCTTGACCCCATCAGAGGAGAGGAAAACAGGCTCTGCTTCTCCTTCTGTGCTTTCAGGCTGAGATTCAGTGGGCGGAGGTGGATGAGAATTAAGGAAACCAGACATTGTGTGTGTGTGTGTGTGTCCTCACCTGTGGCTGCGGTAGACATTGAGTAGAATGATGAGGAAGCCCAGACAGTAGCAGGCCAGGTTCGGACCCCCAAACAGTCTGGTCAGACCCTGCGTACGGTGCTCCCAGCGGGCCACCTGGGACAAACAACACAGAACCAACGTCAGACTGCCTCTGGGTCCTATGCAGTCACAGCACCGTAGTATCACGCTTCAGTATGGGATTCTATTCAATAGACTTAACTACTGTACACTATGGGCTGGGTTACCGAGACACAGATTAATCCTAATCCTAGACTCAATGGTGGTTTTCTATTGAAAACAGGAGAAAGTTCAGTGTTGTCCCTGAAGCCATTGAAAAAGGGACTCCACTAGAACGGATGTACCTGTATATGAGTGCTACTGATGCTACATAGACCATGTTCAACAGGAAAAGTCTTTATTTTTTAGTTCTTCTGTAAGGCCAGTGAGTGACAACCGCCAGACTCAGCCCAGCCTGAGCACATTGTACCCACTTGTTTAGTGACTATTGTTTTTAATTTATTCTGTTTTTACCATCTTCTAGGGTCCTCTGGCTATTATGTTTATCATTACACATTATGTTTTTAATAACTATATGCGCGTTGTTGTTGTTGTTGTTGTATGTTAATTGCTGCTTGTGGGACTAATAAAGTATTTTTGAATTGAATGGAACTGAATCTACCACAGAGATCTGTTTGTCCCATTAGTCCTCATTTGAGAAATGTGCCTTCTTACTTTCATTCCCTCCATCTGAAATCCTTTATTCGGTTTATACAATTACAGCTCTAACATCTTGTATACTCTCATCTTGTCTCTCTCTCTCTCTCTCCTCATTATTTGAATTAAGCGCCCGTCCCTCGCCCATCACTAAAGCTTTTAGGGCTGTAGAGCTGGTAAGGATCTCTTCATGACTACATATGCATCTATTTTCTGCATCACTCTCTTTAACAAAGTGCCCGGGGTGAGCAACAGGAGAGGAGAGGGAGGCAATTATCAGAATTAGTTTCCCCAGCCCTGCCTGGTCTTAGTGTGGACAGTAATTAGAGCAGAGATCTGATTCCTGGACAGAACGCAACAGGCTGGTTCCTCTGTCTCCCCCCCCCCCTCTCTGAGAGGAGAGGAGAGGAGAGGAGAGGAGAAGGGGGGATGGAAGAAGGGGGGAGAGGAGAGGAGGGGAGGGAAGAAGGGGGGAGAGGAGAGGGGAGGGAAGAAGGGGGGATGGAAGAAGGGTGGAGAGGAGAGGAGAGGAGAGGAGGGGAGAGGAGAGGAGGGAAGAAGGGGGGAGAGGAGAGGAGAGGAGAGGAGAGGAGAGGAGAGGAGAGGAGAGCTATGCAGGCTAATGGGGGAAGTGGAGACAGTGATTGCATTAGCGTCTCCAGACATGGAGGGTTAGACTGGGAGAGAGAGGGCATCTGGAGGGCAGAGGAAGGTGGTCTGGTCTGAACATTAGTATTAGTGTGTGAGTCTCAATATAAATCAATTTTCAGGGGAAAACACTCCAAAAGCACTTCACATTCTAAAATGAACTATGAACCTTTCATTTCGACTAACATCTAGGTGGTAATGTACTTAGCATCCAACCAAGAGGAAGGTCACAGTACATTACGCCTTGATTGCAGGGACCATAACAATATGTTTATATGCTACAACGGAGAAAACCCGGGAGTATGAGAGAGTCATTTGTCCATACATAGATACTGCAAACCAAATTCTGCCTCCATTTTCTCCAAGGCTCCTAGACTCATAACTCATCACTCATCATAGGAAACTTGGTTACGTCGGTTACGTAAGTCACATCGGTCATTGTTGATGGTCATGGAGAAGATGTGTCAGATGGAGTACAGAGATAACTAACTGTATAGAGCAGGGGTGCCCACACTTTTTCGGCTTGCGAGCTACTTTCAAAATGACCAGGTCAAAATGATCTACCTACATTAAAAAATGCTAAATATATATTGTGAAATATATACATGCGAATGCATGGTGACACGTGGCCCGTAGAAGAGAAGCGATCTCAGACTGGCCGCATTGTACGTCAATCAAGTGGCTCACTCACACTGGCTCAATTGCCTCGTACTGCGCTGAAGCACAAATGTCCGTCGTAAAAAAAAAAATGTTTTAATGTCACGCGATCGACCCGCACTACTCTCGCGATCGACCGGTCGATCGTAATCGACGTATTGGGCACCCCTGGTATAGAGTATGTTGACTGTAACAGAACTACGCCTCCATTGTTGTGTGTGTGCATCCAAGGTTTATGTCACTCAGAGTTACATTTACATTACATTTATTTATTCTTCAGAAGAATGTTTGACCACGAGACAAATTAAATCTAGTGCACAGTAACAACTCATCAATAAAACACGACGTAGCATTTTCTGTCTTAGTCGTATGCGGTATGAATACATGTTTACAACTGTACAGGATCTAACCATTGCACTATTATAATACACTGTATAAATAACTGGATGAAGTGAACGAATGAAGAAAATTCATGTTAATGGGCGCTGGCATAGCGCTCATAGCGACATCTGATTGGTGGCACCAACGCAGACGCAGCCCGTTGCTTGAGTAGAGGCATATTTCGTCTCTCAGCAGGACTGCTCCCCTGGCTCTAACAAGGAGCTCGGAGCTGATATGAAAGCTCTGGCAACTCTGCTGTAATAACCCTCTACGAAGCGACCATGGGCTCTATAAATAGACGCTGGTTTACAGGTCCCTCATTGGTAGGTTTAACTAGGTGTTATCAAGGCCCATCAATGTGCACTGTGACAAGCAGCCCTTTCTAAATGTAATCCAGGTTTAGGAAACAGGCCAGACCAGCCACTCCATCCAGTCACTTAAAGCTGGATGTATTTCTGACACCCTGGGCCCTGGCTGGACTGTGATACAGAGCATTAGGAGGTCTTGACTGGGTGGACAGGGTACTCTGGTACAGGGTACTCTGGTGTCTCAATGGGTAACAGCCTGGCTCCCCTGGGCCTCAACTCTGGCTAGGGCCCTAGATCCTGCTTAATCACCACCTGGGATTCATCCACTGGATTAATGCACGGTCGCGCTCCGTCCCCCAGTGGAAGTAGAAGGGGACAGAACATGCCCTGATCACATGCACAACGGTTAGTAATTAGACCCCCCTACGGTAATATTATTTAACCCCTTTAGAATGACTTTTATTGAGAGGGGAAATTAGCATATTAATAACAGATCTGATAGGATATGGGCACAGAGGGTTGTCTTCTAAACGTGTGTCACATCCTGAACGTGACCGAATAAATCGGTGTTGTATTTAATTGTTTGTTTACTTGTCAAGGACAATGTACTGTACAACATGTCTTAGCACCAGATTTAGCGACAGTAGATAGCTAATTTTCATCTGTAAACAATCAACAACAATACAATACTACAATATAACACATTATTAAAAAAATACAAATGTACAGCTATACGGCAACAGACAATATAATCAGAGTTTAAAATGTCCCTGTGATGAAATCTATATTGTACTCCATACTGTACGTAACCGAGTTGAGATTGTAAACTCATTCCTCACGCTGAAATACCCCCACCAGCCCCTTTAGCTTTTTGTTGGTGTACAGTAACTGGTTAACGTCAGGCACTGCGGAGGGCGTTCACTTGTGTTGGCGTTATACTGTAGACGATGTAGGTTTGCGACTTGTGCGTGTACATTGTGCGAGGAAGCAACGCCTGTGGCATGTACACTATCACAAAGCCAAGACTGTTTTTTCTTAGAAATTCTACTGCTACTTTCTTTCCCCTCAAGGTGTGTGTCATTTATATCACGCAGTGACCTTATGTCCCTCGAAATACAATGTCATAACTCATCAAACCTTAGCCTTGGGACGGGCGGGGAAATATATGCGGCAGAGAAAACGTGTACTGGAGGGTCATATCAGTTTGTTATTGCTGTTGAAATGTAACTGGGTCATAAAGAGGGCACTTAAGAAATAGGGAAGATAGAGAAACTCATTTCAGGGCTGACAGTCTGTTTTACCCAGCATCCACCTGTGACCTGGTCTCCACTCAGCAGGAGGCGAGGGCGCCGGGGGCGTGAATCCTCTCTGAAACCCAATCCAACAAAAACAACAGAGATCCTGCAACCGTCTCCATGCAACCGCTGTGTTCTCTCCTGCGGTATCAGGAATCAGGCTATAGGGAGCATGGGTAAGCTTGAGGACACACACACACACACCCACCCACACTGACCCCCACACCCACCCACCCACCCACAGGTTTAACAGGTACCCTACATTTTGTGCAGGAGCTCAAAATGATCAGTCTAATGAATCAAGAACACATTAAATGCTCAGTAGAATCCTGAATATCGCAGATACTGTAACCTTGAATATTCAAATTCAAGAGGATTGGCTATGGGTTTACAACATGCAGTATCTACTGGTCCGTATTATTTTAAACCATTAGCTCGTAAAACAGTCAAATGGCCTAATTGTTGAGGTGACCATAATATTCATACTTTCGAGACTGGTCCTGCTCTGAACCCTACCACTGGGCAGTTGTTATAGTACAAAAAATGCTTACAGGACATGGGCTGATGGGTGGAGTGGTTTGTTGCCCAGCTGCAGATATGGGTCATGGGAGGAAAGCACACGGGTGGACATGGACAAACGCAAAACAAAAGGTAAGAAGGGAGTTGTCAAATGGTCCAAATCTGTTAGAATCTATAGCAGAGCAGGCTGACATTATCACTATGTTAGATAGTCAGGCCTACTGTAAGTCAGTCAGAAGCACAGTGACCTCCAGAGGAACACCAACCACAGGGAAGAGGCTGGGTGTGAGAGAGTGTGTGTGTGTGTGTGTGTGTGTGTGTGTGTGTGTGTGTGTGTGTGTGTGTGTGTTTGTGTTGGCCGCAGAGCTGTCGTCCACAAGAATGCTAACCTCCCCACACTCTAAATTCAGCTAATAAACAAATCACTGCTTGAAGCTTATGATTCAGGCTGGTAATTAGTCTAAATATAACTCTAATTAAGTTTGAGCTGGAATACAAAGGGATCATGGGCTCATATTCTGTGCGTCAGTAAATAACAGCATCTATTTGCATCTTAGCAATGAAAATGTGTGTAATTGTCAACAAGTTGACATGCCTTGACAAGGTGTGGTTCTGAAATGAAAGTAATTACAAAGCAACCTTGAGACAAAAACAACACTACAACATTGACATCAGCAAACAATAGTGAGTCATAATCAACAGTGTTATCTGAAGATGCAGTGCCTCTGATATACTGACAACCACTCCATTCAAACCATTCAAATGAGGATTCCTGGAAAAAAGAGCCAGCTGTCACTCACAAGCATTCAAGGCTGCATTGCCCTCAGTGCTCTCTCTCTCCCTTCCCTGCTTCTCCCCCCTCTCTCTCCCTTCCCTGCTTCTCCCCCCTCTCTCTCCCTTCCCTGCTTCTCCCCCCTCTCTCTCCCTTCCCTGCTTCTCCCCCCTCTCTCCCTTCCCTGCTTCTCCTCCCTCTCTCTCCCTTCCCTGCTTCTCCCCCCTCTCTCTCCCTTCCCTGCTTCTCCTCTCTCTCTCTCCATTCCCTGCTTCTCCCCCCTCTCTCTCCCTTCCCTCAGTCTCTGTCTGTCTCTGTGTCTCTCTCTCTGTATGTCTCTGTGTGTATGCCTCTTCACTTTCCCTCCGGGGAGTGGGCCTTATGTAACCGGGCCCTGCTGGCTGATTGGCCTGCTGGTGATGTGCCCATGTTCTACCCCTGTCTATATGAGAGGCTCCTTAAGGTGTGCCTAGTGAGGCACTTAGAGAATATGTGAAAGCAGAAGGGTGCTGAGTGGAGGGAGAGTGCCAGAGAGGCTCTGCACAATGCTTGCCACAATGCTTCTTCAGGCAACATGCAACACTGTTATGTCAGAAGCTCTCCGAAGGTGTGTGTGAGTGTGTTCGATGAGTGGGCCCGGCGCTGAGTTTGTGAAAGGGCGAGCTGTGCCAGTGTGTGTACCTTTTCAGCTCATCTATATATGGAAAGTGTCATTTTGGGGGGAAGAGAAGTGTTTTCCTACATAGGTTTTCGAGCATGTGGGGCTGTTCATGCTATAATCTTGGAACCCAGAATCTTGGAACCCAGAATATCAGCTTTTGAATGAGAAGACTTTCTGAGGTTGTCAACCATGTCCCTCCCGCTCTGCCCCTGCCATTCTGCCCTGCCCTACGTTTATAACCCAATTTGCACACATTGCACAAAATGAAAACACACAGTTAACTGAATATGTTTTAGATGCCATCATTTCGCAGGTGAGCACTGTGCATTCAAATTCACCTGAGAACACCTCCCAGTCCATCAGACTCTCCATTGAAATGGAGGGTCTGACTTAGCGAGGCTATTTGTTTAATATAACTTGACTGTGAAAGTTAGCAGTGTTATACTACTGTTTCCTCTTTTGGGGTTGTGAACCTGGTCGGAGTGGTTCACGCTGTAACCAGGGGAGGCTGGTGGAGGTGGAAATCGGAGGACGGGCTCATTGTAATGCATGGAATGGAATAAGGAATGGCATCAAAGTTTGATACCACTCCTCATTCCGTTCCACCAGCCTCCTTCGCTGCTGCAATCTGTAATGTGTAATCTGGCTGACGGGAACGCCACATGACGCTAGCCGAGGAGTTGGACATCACAGATAAGAGAGAGGCACAGGCCGACCTCATCTTGACCGTGATATCAGCATGGTCTGGAGCATGTCCAAGGGGAACACCAGTACTGTAAGACCTGTAGGTATACTACAGCAGGAGGCTGAGCTCAGCAAATCACAGACCTAAAGAATGTCACTACTCTGCATAGGTCCCTACACACAGACCAGTGTTAAGCCTGGCACATCACCTCTTTGTATAACGTGCTACGACTACACACACACCACACCACACCACACACACCTATTGAAGGTTTCTGCATACTGTAGCTACAGTACACACAGACCTCAGCTCTCTCACCTCTGCAACTCTCACTTTTACTGTGAACCACTGGAAATATACGTAGTTGTTTCTAAGGCAACAACCAAATTTTTTTTTTTTTTTAAATAGGTCTAACAACCAAACTGACGCATCCAACGTACCGTCCTTAACATTTTGGTGCATTTACAATTGAAAAATGTTGTGTGCTCATTTCCTCATTTGCAGTCTAAACTCAGCTCGAGTGAGATGTTTGCGTAAGTCACCTCTACCCTTTCCAACACAGCCTCAGATGTGCCCTAAAAGGTGCCTGAAGTACCTATCTGTGTGTCGTTCAGCTGCAGAACAAGGGCATGGCAGGGGGATGCATATTAGAACCTTTCTCCAACACCACTTCAATGGTTTCAAGTTCTTTTTAAGTGCACAGAGAGAAACCCAAAACTCACCACGAAAGAACTAAAAGGTTTCACTATGACCAAAGTCAAGAGAAAAAAAGAAAAAAAGAAATACAATTACTTATGAATTCATTATTGGTCAACTGATCCCCAAAGGGAGAGATTGGACCTTAGCCTGTTTGTACAGCTCTCCCGTAAGAAAGACACATGTTGACCTCAAAGGACCATGTGAATAAATGAATGTTCAAACAAAAAAAATAATCAATACAGGTCATTGATTATGTATTAGTTTATACGCATATACTCTTGTATTCAGACTCACTCCTTTACATGAGATTTAGAACACGGCCCTGCCTGTGCCATTTGAAATAAAACAAGTCAGACTCTAAGTCAATAGTGTTTTGGTGTTTCAATAATATCTCTGGGTCCAAACACAGATAATGCGGTACCTAACCAGATGTTAAGAGTGAGAGTTTATAGAACGGCAGATAAACTCTTTGAGATGTTGTATTTATTGTCATCTATAACAACATGGTCAGATACTCTTAATTCTCTGGGAGGTCTGGTTGTCTGTTTTACTCTGCTACTCAAGAGGGTGCTGTTAATTTGTTCAATTCGATTGGGGTTAAAAAATAATCCAACACTGACGTTTCTATATCTAAAGGAGCTGCAAAGCCAAATGTGACTGCGTCTGCGTCGCAACAGTAATATTGACAAATGTGGAGCGAGGTTAGAACAGATTGTGCTAACATGGAGAGAAGAGGCAGAGCAAACAACGGTACCCATGAGACTCTTTGTTGTACCAAGGCCACAGGCAACATCTCTCTAGAGGAGAGATGTGTCATCCGCTCAGATCATCCTGTGAGTCTCACAATGCCTTTCCTGTCCAGAAGGAGGATTAAAGTGAGAGATTGCAACAATGACTCCTTGGAAAGTGAAACTGAGTGTCATTCTAGGGGATCAAAGACAATTCGATCAAATCAACACCCTCTTAGGAGATGCACTGTACACAGTGTGATGGACGTAGCATCCCTGCTCTCTACTCTCCTCTGTCTCATCACACACCCACACACACCCACACACACAGACACGCACACGCCTCTCTTATTAGTCTTCCGGCAACTGGCAACTTCCTGTGTGTCCCTCTTGTGATTCCGAGGTTCCCTGTAGCTGGGTCGAGAGTAGCACACGTGCGAGGGAACATCAAAGGCGCTATCATCAGACTACAGAGATAATTACAGGTATAAATATGTACCGTAATGAGATCATCAAAGGTATCATTTGTTGAGTAATGAACATCGCACGCAGGAGGCCGGCCCCCTGCAGCCAAACATCCCACGACGGAGGGGCACAATGAGGAAGTGACATCATCGAAGATGAAATCCCAGGTGTAATTCTAGCCTCGTGGCGAAACAATTAGAGAAGGAGCCTCACAAGCGTCCTGTGTGTTGTTGGATGTGTTCATTAGGATGTGATGCAGACTACCGTTTGCTCGTTTCTGAACTCGTAAGGAGTGGTCCGTACAGTGGTACAACTCTTTGAAACACACATTCACAAACACACACATACACAGACAGTATACACACGCATCTACACACGCACACACAGACACGCTCATACTCTGACGCAGACACACGCGCACACACGTCTGTTATGGTAACACAATCCAAGAACCCCTCCCACAGAGACAAGAAACAGAAGATCCCCAGCTCGATTGAGCTACACCAAGAACATCACAAACACTGTTTTTGTAAACTAAGCCCAGAATATTACAACCGCAGCCTAACCAAGACAGTTGAACCCATTCAGCCAGCTGTTGACGGAGAGGACAGGGGGGCGGTGGGTGGGACCAGGGCCTCAAAGGCAGGCTGTACCCTGCTCGGTGTGAAAAGGGCAGTGATGGGTGGGGGCTGGTACGTCCTAATCCTCCCTCTGCCTCTGTCAGAGGAACACGGCTCTCCGTGTCTCCGTTTCTAGGGGGAACACTGCGTTCTGCACGCCACTTGTTATGCAAAGAGCACAAGTGTGCTGAACGAAGGCTCCTTTCCACAGGGTTACTGTACCTTCGCTGTGTCCCCCTGCTTAACAGAGACACTGACGTGTTCCTGGACACACACACACACACACACACACACACACACACACACACACACACACACCGACCTACAGAGACACAGACACAGACATGCACATGCGTACACACATACACACACAGCACATCACCTCTTTGTATAAAGTACTACGACTACACACACATAAACACACACACGCATGTCAACCTAACCCTGTGGGACACCTCTGCATCTGGATCTCGATGAGAGGAACAGGGTGATAACTGCTCACCTGAGGGACACAGGTTTGTACCTCCAGACACACTGTACTTGACACTCCAGACACACTGTACTCTGTACACTGTACACTGTACATGACCGGAACATTTCATGTGCAAGTATAGGCCACACAGAGTCTCTCTCTACTTCAGCTGCTTTTTTCCAGGAAGGTCACTTTAGGTGTGCAGAAGAAGGTTTCTATTCACAATATTTGTATTTTTCTTAGTACTCGGGTCCTTTGGACATTTCAACCTGGCTGTACTGTGGGGGAACATGACTCACACAGTACCTGTTTCCCCCTGCAGGCTGGGGAAAAGAACACACTTGGTGACGGAGAACAGGGACAAAATCTAGCGGAGAGAAACGTGACGGAAAAGCTCACCATCTGCCAAGCAGCAATGGAGTCAACTCAATGAAGCAGTGTAGGCCCTTCAGTCAATGGGCCGTGAGGCCTCTATTTCCGTGTGTATTGGGACATACGTACACCATATGGCATATGGAGAGGGCCAGCTTACGTCAGAGGGCCAGAGGGACTCCACAGGCTACAGGCAAACACGCAGGCCACCTGTGTGAATGTGAGGTGGGGGGGGAGGACCCCTATGACCACTCTAAATATTAATCTCTCTCTTCTCTCTCTCTCCCTTTCTTTCTTTCTCCCTCCCTCCCTCCCTCTGTCCTTCCCTCCAATCAGAAGGATCGCTCCAAATGAGCTGATACATGTTAATGTACAAGTAACCCATTATTTTACAAGCCTGGTATTAGGCAGGTGCCTACTTAGAACTATTTGGTAAAATGACCTATTATTACTTAATAACTGCATATTAATTACGATTGCTGTTTGTTTTAGATTCACATCGTGCCTTGCTACTTCACTCACCACATTCCAGAAAAAAGGGTTAAACATGATGGCGATGACGGCCACGCAGAACCTGGGGTCCCACACGTCTACGAGCTTCGTGACATCCTCCATTACAGACATGTCCATCTGAGAAACACACACAAAGAGAGATATACAGACATGTCCATCTGAGAAACACACACAAAGACAGAGATATACAGACATGTCCATCTGAGAAACACACACAAAGACAGATATAGACATGTCCAGACATATGAGAGAGAGAGAGAGAGAGAGAGAGAGAGAGAGAGAGAGAGAGAGAGAGAGAGAGAGAGAGAGATACAGGACATGGGATAAGACCAATGCTTGTGAGTTTTCTTTTTGTTTAAAGAGGGATTCGTTTTTAAGGGGAGCATGAATGAATTTGAAATGTGTGTCCCAATAATGACCGACTGTGATCTCAATATGACTGACTGAGTAAAGGACCGTTTCAGATACCATCAAATACTTTACAGTATATTAAAGCAGAGGTTTCAAACAAACCGAGATCCCTGCATGACTGAATGACAACAGCCTATCCATTCCCAGCTCAAACACAAATCCTCCTGTTAGCTTATTTGGGTTTCCCCAGACAGAGAGGGCTACTGTCCATCTCCTCCACCTGATACTCTCCTCTCCTCCACCTGCTTTTACGGTTGTCACAGTTACCCCTGCTGACGACAGAGAGATCACAAAGCAGCCTTGAAGTCTCTCCCGCCCTCTGATTTATGATTTGTTTAGGGAGAGGACCGGGGTAAAGTGATCTCAAAGCTAAACTCACCTTGCGATGGCGAACAAGCAAGCTCACTGTTAATCGTATTGTAGGAAGCGAGGAAAACGTCAGATAGTTCAGATAGCACAAGCCCCTGGTGACACACAACAGTGAAGTATGAACTCACGTAACCTAAATGAACAGTCCTGTGCACAACGCTTCATCTTTGTCCAGGTAGCGTTCAAAACAAAGAGGCTTATCAAAAGTAATGGGATGACACTGAAAATAGTCTTGAGTGCTATATTAAACATCTGTAAAGCCCTTCCTTTCATTTCTTCCTTCAGTTTTTCTATTTTCCACACTTGTGAGGACTATTTTAGAATAGCCTATGTAAGTATGCCACTTCAAAGAACAGCATGGGACAAGGAGAAAATTAGACCTAGGGTTCTTTTTTCACAACGATCACATTGTATTGATTACTCTTCACAAGTCTCACAGTTGGCCATTAGTGGAACTTCACTCAACAATGATTGTACCTGTTATAAATAAACTAGTCAAAGCATGCATGCGAGGGCGCTGCGTGCTAAAAAGCCTTGCCTCTATCAGCACTACACAATGGGAGCACAATAGAACGCAACTCTCCTCTGGCCACAATAAGACATCAACTTCACAGCACGTTTAATAACGTTCTTACATGGTCGCCATTGAGTCTAGAGCTTTACAGTTGATCTATTTTTGGTGCATCAACTTACTCTATATCTGCTTTGGTGAAAATTAAGTTTGTTTTGCATATTAAGAGATCTTAATATGCATCTTCAAAGTACTATTTACCACCCACACACATACACAAAGACCTATAAGTCTAAATAAGTAAAACTAACCATTAACTACTGTTCTTAATACAGTACAGCGCATGGGCAGTAGGCTCTTGCATGAGTTACATGTCATTGCATAGTTGCTAAGAGGCTGACAATATTGCTCTCACCAACATCTCACCACCGACGCGAGACGAAACCACATATTAAAATGCACATGAATGCATAGCAGTGTTGCCACGGTGGCAATTAAATAATGTTAATACGTTATTTCTGTAGTGTTATGTTGCTAATCTACAATGTGGGGAATGAGACCTCGCAGCTACGTGGGCTGTGGGCGAGTAGACCTTCCCACTTTTTGCGCTCTCGGATTGTCATGTGGTACTTTTGATGCACACACTTCCACATCAGTCATTCAGTTGTACCTTACTGTAATCCACGTTATTCAGCCCTCCGCAACAATCCAGCACGGAATTTGTCACCACGGAAACACCGTTCATATAGTACACACACCACGGCCGACCTAAAGAGAATGTGAGCGTTTGCTTTATCTAGCAGAGGGCGACAACACATTTCACAATTACTGGTTCCAATGCTGTAGTTTCGGGGACGATATAATAACTCTGTTTATCTATCGCTGGATAGATATGACAGACAGGTCTGACCCAGAAACGAGTCAGGCAGCGCGGTGCCTTCTGGGTAACGTGGTTCAAAGTTCAGCGTCATTGATTGACCAAATGTGCATCAGTTGCCTACAGTTGAAATGAATTGCATACCGCATGACAATTTGAGAGACACCATTTGTAATGTTGTTGAATCCCCAATGATATGAGTGTGAAATTGAAGAATTACATGTTGCCTCAGTAGTGCCACCCACTGTCATAATATGCGTGTTGCCAATAAATTACCTCTTCACCTCTTCACCTCTTTACCCCCACTACCCCCCTGTACAAGTTTCTCTCCTGTTAATAAAAACAAATTTTAAAAATTGTGACTGCCTATGGCCCCTGGTCTGAGCATTGATTACTTAATCTTATGATGACTGATGGATAGATGATTCACTTAGTAAACAAATGCAAGTGCTTTGGATAAAGGTGTCTGCTAAATGCTATAAATGTAATGTAAATGTAAATGTAAATAAATGCTTGATAGCTGCCTGCCTCCTTTGCTGTAGGCTATGGGTCCTGGACAAATGTGGAGGGATGGACACAGATGGATAGATGGAAGACATTGAATGGGTTAATCAGTTATTCTGTGGAGGAGAGATACATGTTACATTCATAAAGCATTGGATCAGTACGATTGCATTAATAATTGGTTTCCCTAGTAGTACAACATCTTTCTCCAACAGCATGACTGACTGTTTCAACACCATTCACTTACTATCTATTATGGTACTCCCTGCTGATGTTGGTGTCCATCAGATGTGAGCATTTAGTGTGTCTAAGGTCTCCAGCATGCAGAGCCCGCTGAGCACTCTAACTAACCATAGGGGACCCCAGCACGACAGAAGTGTTGATCAGCCCTCCTCTTCCTCCTTTTCCCTCACCTCTCCTGTCCGTCCTCCGTCACCTCTCCCTTCCTCCCTAACCTCCTGCTGTTTGTTTGTATGTATGGTGCCATTATTGCCAGGTCCCTAACCAAGCGAAAGGGACATGAGGCACCACTGAGACATTTAGAAGGTTATCTGAGGGAGCCTTGTCAGTTGTCAAAGTACCCAATACTTGAAGGACAAACTTCACAGAATGATTACCTACCTTTATACATTGTGTATGAATCGTGTTATGTTGTCAAGGTATCTTGAGGGACTATTTCCTCTTAAACCTGAGAAGAGAACACATTATCCTTCTTGGAGAAAAAAATAATAATTACGCCCATCCTGTGGAGTTTTATTTTTCAGAGAATAGAGTCTTCCTCTCTGCTGCAAGTCCAATAAGTACATTTTGGAGGTTGTCTCCTTATTTCAGAGAGCAAGGTACAGTGAAAATATTTATCTGTTCTTTTCTTTTCTTATTTCATCATGTCACTGTTGACTTTCAGTTCACCTCACCTTCCTTCTCAAGTAAGTAGAAAATACATCAGAGAACAGAAAGCAATCAATAAAAATGATGTTTCTAGTGAATGCAGGTTGTCCTTCCTGTCTCAGAGACCATGGTACGGTAAATGTCTTTGTGTTGCTGTTGACCTCAGTTCACCTCCATTTTCCCTCTCAAGTAAGAAGAACATACTACGGCCTGTGGTGTTTTAGTGGCCAAGAAAGATCATTCTCAACTTTACACTGTGTTCTGAAAGATGTCATACGGGGGGAACATGCAGCAGGGTGCTTCATATGGAGACACTATCTGATCCTAGATCTCTATGTGACTGTCTGAATAAACTCTCTAGAGACAGAGAGGTTGGTTAAGGCACATAAATACATGTGACAATCAAGGCAGCATGCAGGGACAACAGCATGACATTCAGAGCAATTGCGTCGTACCGTACATTGGAGGCTGGTGGAGGTAGAAATCGGAGGATGGGCTCAATGTAATGCTTGGAACGAAGGTTCATTATAAACAGCTAGTGATAATTACTGAGAAAGAATGGAAAACATACTGGATATCCACTGATATCTATTGGTGGATTTCTGTGAACGCTCTCTCTCCCTCTCTCCTTGACCGACCATCCATGTCAACAGATGGGGCTCCTTCTCGTTACAATTTAGTCAGGAATGCAGCACCGTCTCGGAGGAGGGCAGTGCTCGTTCGTGTAGGCCTACTCGCAAGAGAACGGGTTGTGCATCAAATCAGCGTCCACATTCACAGTGAGTCACAGCTTGAGCTTGCGTATTGCAGTGTCGAGAACATTTGAAAGATATTGTTGCAATAAGGGGATCACTATCTACAGTATGGCAGGATTCAGCAAAACTGAAACAAAGCAATTACAGTTGTTTTGACAGACAAGCTTGATTTTGTGCAACCATATTTTCTATATAGGGTTATATGTAATTTGCATCATAAGATAAGATAAGATATTACTTTCTTAATCCACAGAGGGGGAAATTTGATTGCACCAGCCAATACATACAACACCAAGTACACAATAAATACATAACAATGTTATGTTTTCATGATGACTAAAGCTGATGATGAATGTGGTGCTTTATTGAATTTGCTAGAAAGGTGTATAGGAAAGGGGACTTTCAGAGAGAGAGGGGGGGGAGGGAGGGAGGGAGGGAGGGAGAAAGACAGATTGATAAAGTGATAGAGGATACAGATACAACAAAGACTAAAGACAGGGAGATGATGGATACGTGATACACTGAGACTGCGATCACTGTATGCTTTATCTCTAATGATCTGGTTACACAGACACACACGAATACTCTCCTCCTCGCAGCAGTGATGTATGACCAGCCACCTCTTTTTACACACACACACACACACACACACAGACACACACACACACACACACACTCACACACACACACACACACACACACACACACACACACACACACACACACACACACACATTAGTCTATGGGACATGTGCAGGCAGACTGCACTCAGCTCCATCCCAAACAACCCCCTTCCTCCTTCGATTTTGACTCTGGCGAGGGACCTGTGGTGTAAGGTACATTACCTACTATGGGGGTAATAGACCAGAGCTAGGGAGCGAGGGAGGAGAGAGCGGAATAGAGAAGGACAGAAAAACTGGGAGAGTTAGAGAGAGCCAGTCAATACCGCCTCTCACATGTAGCGAATCATGCAGCTTTTTCATTATTAGCCATTGATGGGAGTCTTGGGTGTGATGATAGAGGCCACTGCACCCATGCGCCATTCACGCTGCCTGGAGCCTTTTACTGAACTCTAGCCCTACCAACACACAGCTGTGGAGCCAGTGTGCTGCATGAAGGAGAGTGCTGCTCCTGACATGGGGCAACATCAGAGGGCATACTTGAAGGTGTTAAGTGCTCCCACTCCTACATGAGCCGGTGGAGCCTAATCAAATCGACAAAAATACTTTTCCCTTTTTAGCTGCACTCTTCCAAAGGCGGCTGTATTGTGTCTATTTATAGGAAGCCGTTTTTGACTTGCATGTGATGCAGAGTGGTTGGGGTGGTAGTTACCAGAAATGATTTATTTTCCAACTATACTGTTCAAAGATTCAAGATTCAAAGATTCAAAGTGTTTATTATCATATGCACAGTAGAAAACATGTTTCCCTGTACAATGAAATTCTTGCTTCCCCTCACGTTGTCGGTGTGAAATCAGTTAGAATAGGACCAGACGTCTTGTTGATCATCAATGCCTTAAACTCAGGGGAGCACATGCATGGTGTGTTGAGGCACCAGTCAGGTGACACCTCTTGACACTAAGCTATGAATCAGGTTCGGTTCATTATCATCCTTTTGTTGTGGTCCAAAAAAGATCATGTTTATGCTCAGCTGCCAGTTGACATTTGAACCTCCAGAGCCACAGGGGTCACCATGATAGCAGCGCAACACGTGTTATACAGCTGTGTCTGTCTTCAACAGGGGAGGCTAGTGGAGGTAGAAATCAGAGGACGGACTCACACGTGTTTGGTATCATCCCTCATTCCATTCCATGCATTACAATGAGCCCGTCCTCCGAGTTCACAAACAAGGAACCATCCTGGGCTTGTGACCATACATACAGTGATAGACAAAACCAGCCTGGTCTTGTGTCCCCAACAATCGTCACTGTCCAACCGTCTCACTTATATTGTACTGTGTCACTTATTGTCTTGTCCTTACCTCATTGCACTACTGTGTATTTGTATTATTTGTATTATTTGTATTATTTGTATTATTTGTATTAATTGTATTTGGTATGCTGCATTGTCAAGGAACCGAGCCCAAGAATTTTACTCCCTGCACTCGTGTATGAGACGTAACAAATAAACTTGAAACTTGAAACTTGAAACTGGACCACACATACAGTCATAGACAAAACCAGCCTGGTCTTGTGACCATACATACAGTGATAGACAAAACCAGCCTGGTCTTGTGACCATACATACAGTGATAGACAAAACCAGCCTGGTCTTGTGACCATACATACAGCAGGGGAGGCAGTAATCAGGGGACAGACTCATTGCAATGCATGGAATGGAATGGAATGAGGAATGGTGTCAAACACATGTTTTATACCATTCCTCATTCCATTCCATGCATTGCAATGAGCCCGTCCTTAGTCATAGACAAAAAGGGTTCTTCATGTGTCCCTGTAGTAGCACCCTGAGAAGAACCCTTTTGGGTTCCATCATGTACTTTCTTTTTTAAGAGTGTACAGTCATATGCCACGGAGGCTGTAGGTTGGGGTAAGAGAGTCAGACGGGGAATTCTCTGCTGTCGGTTCAAAGTGTTACTCACGCTGCCATCACATTAGAGTTGTCTTCAGTAACTGTTAGACTAGACGTAATATGCTACTCCACACCCTCCGGATGCAGGCAGAGCTCCTGAACAAAGGAGGATCTTCCTATGACTTCAAAGAAGCGTATGAATCAGTATGAGTCACCTGTGCACTGCAGATGTCTACCTCTTGGTAAACCTGTGCATTCCTGTGCAAAGAGTGGATACATATAGAGGTTTCCAACAGCTGTGGGGGCGAGCAGTGCTGTCTGTCAAAATCAGACAGACAAGGTGGTGAAGTCTACCACCTTCCACTCTCAATCTTCCCCAAAGGGATTCTCTGTGCCAGCGCAGACAACCTGTCAGAGTCATCACCACTAAACTCTGGGAAACTCTGTCTCGCTCTCTTTCCACCGTTCTAAATGTCCCTGTGCTGTGTACTGTCTCTATACAGTTACTTAACAGTGCCACCCACACACATTGCCAAGCTATCTCGTCTAGATTCACACAGCTGGAGGCTGCATGATGGATAGATAGATAGATAGATAGATAGATAGATAGATAGATAGATAGATAGATAGATAGATCCCCGAGGGGAAATTAAGGCATTACAGCAGCTCACATCACTTCAAGTGGCAATAGAAATAGAATAAAAATAAAATAAAATAGACATCGGAACATTATATACAGTTAGAACAGTCCAGTATGATTTAACATCCCCCAGCCTGACTCACCCCGATCGAGTCAACCAGAGGAGGAGTTGTATATAGAACATTTCATAGATAAATGCAATGTGTGTGTGTGTGTGTGTGTGTGTGTGTGTGTGTGTGTGTGTGTGTGTGTGTGTGTGTGTGTGTGTGTGTGTGACTCTGGCAAGGCGGTTGTATTCAACCTGAACCACGTGTCAGTCATATATGGATATTTATAGACAATAGGGGCCGTCTGCGTCAGTCAGCCTGCATACCTGTGATAGATTCTATAACAGAGACACGTGCCGCTCACTGCCCACTCGCCACTACAGATGGATTGAATGGGAGTGAATGAGAGAGCTGTGGCAGAGGAGAGAGATACAGAACAAACACCAGGCCTGGTCTGAGTACCCTCAGCACCGTCCTACATGGTCCCCTTTTTGACACAGGAGTTGGCTCTGTTGACAATCACCAGATCTATTGGTCAGGGTGTACGCATTTCCCTTTTCTTTCTCTGTGTTCTGCATAGTGTTAGCCCTACCCCTACCACCATAGACACACAGACTTAGAATTATAACACACACAAACACAATTATACTCTCAAAACAAACTCAAATGAATTCACAGGTGCAAACTTTCCCACAGTCAAACTGAGCACACAAAGGGAATCTAAGGTTATTGAGAGGCAAGGTTATTATACTTCCTGACGGACATTCAAAGACTTGAACGGACAGAGAAAGAGAGAAGGAGACAGAGAGAGAGAGAGAGAGAGAGAGAGAGAGAGGGGGTGTCAGAGAGGGAGTATCTATACTGAGTGAGAGAATGAAGGTTGAGATATTGATTTTAGATCATCACATGTCAAGGAGAATACAGCAAACTGGAACAACACGTGCAGACAAATGTTCCCTTGTCCACCATTGAAACATTTGTTGCCAGGATAACAACAATGGTCTCAGGAGACCACACAAACATGTCTAGTGGCTCTCTCTTTCTCTCTCTTTCTCTCTCTTTCTCTCTCTTTCTCTCTCTTTCTCTCTCTGTCTTACAAGCACACATACATACACACACACATACTGTATTGTATGCATGCATGCACACGTACACACAGACACACACGCACACACACAGATATGCACACACACACACACATACACACACACACACACACACACACACACACACACACACACACACACACACACACACACACACCTCATGAAAGACTACTGTAAAATCAAACAACATTTGTATTGAGATGTTTGAGAGGCCACTTGAGGCACATAATAGAACAGGACAACAAAACACACCCCTCTTCATACAGGGTCAATGACAGCCAGAAGAGCACCAGACATAAGGTTACATAACGATCCGCACGTTGGCTCAATAATACTGAATAATGCCTTACATGTCGTGATTGACATTCTTTACGAGATGATCCTCTCAGAGAACAATGATACATGTAACTGAGGGTTTTGTGACAGTATTGGCTGTTAAATACAGCACTCTGAATGGCTGTAATATCGAACCCTCTGATTGGCTGTTAAATAATGCATGGAACAGAATAAGGAATGGTGTCAAACATTTACATTTACATTTACATTTCTGACATTTAGCAGACGCCTTTATCCAAAGCGACTTAAAACAAATACATTTGTCTAAGTAAGTGAATCATCTATCCATCAGTCATCATAAGAAAAACAAATCCATGCTAGGACCAGGGGCCATTGGCAGTCACAATGCTAGAAGAAGGAAGTAGAAGAAGGAATTACTTATTCTTTTTTTATTTATTTACAGTAGAGAAACTGTACAGGGGAGTAGTGGGGATGAAGAGGTCTTTAGGAGGGACAGTCAAGATGTAGCCTGAAGAGATGGGTCTTCAGTCTACGGCGGAAGATAGGTAGTGACTCTGCAGTCCTGACAGCAGTGGGAAGCTTGTTCCACCAACAGTAAAAAGCCGTGACTGAGTAGCGCGACTGCTGCATCCGCGTAGAGGTGGCGGTGCCAGGTGGCCAGCCGAGGTGGAAGAGCGGAGTGATCAGGCAGGGGTTTGGGGGCTGACCATTGCTTGCAAATAGGGAGGGGCTGTTCCCTTTGACACCCAGTAGGCGAGCACCAGGGTCTTGAATCTTGTCAAAGTGAAGAAGGCCACCTGGAGCTCTGGGAGCATGTAGGTCATTTAGGGTGTCTTGTCCCAGCAGGACTGAACCTATGTCACGTCAGAGAGCCCCAGTTAGATCTACTGTAGGATATCAAGACAGGGATAACGCCAGACAAGGCTGCATGAGGATACAACGTCACGTTTCAAGGTCTAAACCCCAGGGTGACCAATCAAAGACCGATTTTATGTATCTCGACAAATCTGGGATGATAAGGAGAAGAGGAGATCTGTGGTGTTTTGGGTACAAGAGATTATCCAGTTGAAAACTGATCCTCACGGATGCTTAATGACCCCAGTCTTTAATATTTAAGCTATTCTCTTGCACGTGTGTCCTGCCTCTCTGTGTGACACACACACACACACACACACACACACACACACACACACACACCTAAATAGCCATTCAACAAGCCAACGCCTCTCCGAACAAAAAAGTTGAATCGGTTAGAAAATAATCAGTTATTTAAATCCCCATTTGGATTTTATGCTTGATTATAGGTAGGCTAATGATTTTTAGACAGCGGTGGGTTGTTGTATTGATCTCTATTTGCATTGTGGCCACACAAGAAATCAGAGAAGTGCGTCCAATCAATGTTCTTGTTATTTTATACAGGAAGGTAAAGAGACATCCATGGCATACTACACTTATAGGGGAATGAATATCCCACAAAATATGCGCTCATAGCTGAGTGTTTGTATCAGTGAAGACGCCAGAATCACACAGGCGCAATTCATATCTCAGTGCAGCAGTCAAAATGTTGCACTTTGTACAACATTTTTATATTACATAATTCAGGCTATTGGCAAATGGATGTCCATTTGTGGACAACATTGGTCTGATTGATCTGTGCTGGTTTTTAAGCCAAGCCTCTAACCCTCGCCCCTTAGAGTCTGCTGTACCAGTTTGGACTAGTAAGACTGCCTAAGGGAATATTATAATTGGTCCTTTTTGTTTCTTTCACATATCTGATAGTATTCATCATATATCACAGTAATTGTGTGGTCTCATCTGATTGCTTCAAGGTTGTGCAGCCCCTGGCCTGCTGTGGGAAGATGGGTTTGAGGTCAACAGGAAATGAGGTCAGTTTATAGGGGTGAAAGGCTGTAAATGTTTTTCTAGACAACAAAAATATTATTAATGTGGCAGATTTATACAAATCAGATAGCAAGCCATCCTGATTTAGCAAGGATGGTTATCTCTGCAGACAGGAGCAACACAACATTTATTTGTGCCATTGCAGGAAACAAACTGAACTATTTTTTTTCCCCAAGAATATTGCCTATTTCTGACCACTCAGGGAGTAGAGGTTGGACTGGAACTAAAGGTGGAGAGTCAGGCAAGCATGAGCCTATCAGAGCACGACTTGATCATCCAGACAGACAAGACTGAACATTTAAGTCCAGACATTCAGCAAACTACCAAAATGGATAGACAGAAAATTAGGTTAACAGCCCATTGTACAAATAACAGCAAGAAGACATTAAGTCACAAGACAGTAAAAACGTCACATCTGATATTAGCTGATTTTATGCGATAATATTACTGTGCTATAACTTGTGATAAACATTTGTCCTTGTGAACATACAGCAATGTTGTACATACAGTCTTTTCATCCATACCTCAGGACAGCAATTG
>NC_139670.1:8243601-8253601 GCF_951799395.1 Argentina silus | reverse complement strand
CTAAATGACCACATTATCATTATCATGCCCACATCCCGCCCCCCACCACCAACCCCACCACAACCCCCCCACCGCCAACCCCACCACAACCCCCCCACCGCCAACCCCACCACCAACCCCCCCACCACCAACCCCACCACAACCCCCCCACCGCCAGTGCAGATGCACTGCCATCATTTCCCATCTATCTGCTGCTGTGTCCACAGGGAGCCAATCAAGTGTATTGATCCATCATGATGGAACCACTCACTGTTTACACAGGCCTGTGACCCAGCACCCCGCTCAGCAGGCCGCTCAGCACGCCTCGGCTAACCAGACAGAGAGGAGACGGAGACCAGCACTGAGATCACCTGTCTGACTGTATTGACTGGGGGGGGGGGGGGGGGGGGTGGGTTCATGAGAGTTAAGGAAAGAAAAAGTGCAAGAGAGAGAGAGAGAGAGAGAGAGAGTGTGTGTGTGTGTGTGTGTGTGTGTGTGTGTGTGTGTGTGTGTGTGTGTGTGTGTGTGTGTGTTATGTGAGAAGAAAAGAGGGATGAAATGAAAGAGAGAAAGAGAGAAGGGAAATGAAGTGGCTCTAAGTGTAGTCCCTAGTTACTGATGAACAACTTCCTCTTGTTAGCTTGTTTGCCAACACATGGGAGGGAAAGAAAAACCTCCAAAAGAAACAATAACGATCGACACCACCCCCGGTTTACCGGCATCGCACACACAACAGGGAAAGAAGAAGAACATACAGTATTAGAACATCCTGTTTGCTAATACAATACTGTATTGGATTACAATATACCTTCTTATGCACTGCTGCTTTCAGTAAATAAAGCCCTTTTGCGTAGGCAAGGATTTGATGAAACACCTTGATCTAGCTGAAGGACACATACAGGTCTCATACAGTATTGACCAGAAAGAAAGTATTGAGTGCCTGTAAGCAGTGGGCTAATGATGATAAAATCTGGACATTACGCAACATAATCTGAATTCACTGTGCTGTCTCCAACAGAACACGTTCTGGGCGATCGTTTCTGCAGACCAAGGAAATTACGGCCTAGGGGATTGTATTATCTGGCTATAACAGCGTTTGACCAGCTGTTTTGAAAGATACGCTGTGTAAGACTTACGTGAACATCTACAGTATTCACGTTTATCAATTTCCGGTGATATGTACTTGAGTGCCCTGAGTGTCAAAGACAATGTCCTATCTGTCCAAAGACAAGGAACTGCCTGTCTGGCAACATTCCAGTCTGGAGGACCAATGTATTGTAATATGATTTCACTAGTACATCATTCTCTGGTCTCTCCCAGCACGGGTAACCTAATAGATAGTTTGTGATGAGGTTTTCTCTGCTCAGCCCTGTTCATGATGAATGAACCTGCTTGCCTTTCTGCACAGAGAAAAGTGGAAATTCACCAGCCAGGTAAATCAGTCTCCTCTTCTGGGAAACAAGATCCCCTGTCACCTCTCCCCTAACCATGAGGACACGCATGAACACACACACACACACACACACACACACACACACACACACACACACACACACACACACACACACACACACTCACACACACACACACACACACACACACACACACACACACACATACACACATACACACACACACAGCTCTTAAGAGCAGTCTCTTCATAATCCATCTGTATCCCATGACCCCACGAGCCGATTTCACCAATCAGAACATCAGGTGCTCTCCCATCACATGTTCCGATCATTAAACCCTCCAACCCTCCAACCCTCCTCTCAAACTCTCATCTTCTCGTTCTCTCCATCGCTGCTGAGGGTCAGCAGGTCCGCGACACACACACACACACACACACACACACACACACACACACACACACACACACACACACACACACACACTGGTCACAGGGTGTCATAGGGTTCAGGGTGTTGAAACTGGGTGTTCAACAAACAGCAGTCAGCTGTGAGATCCACACAGTGCACCTGTTCTGATCCCTATCTTATGTATGTGTCTGTCTCTGATTGTCCATCAAATCAACAGCCAGTGATGGTGGATGGGATTTCTGTCCTGGCCAGGGTTGGTGTCAGCTCAATTTCAGTTCAGTCAATTCAGGAAGTAATGAAAAATTCAATGACTGCAAATAGAGCAATAAGCTGAAAATAAGAAGCATTTTGCATCAAACGCTTTTTTATTATTGTAAATCACTTTCTGAATTGAAGTTTAAATTGCCCCAACCCTGTGTGGTCCTTACCACCCTTTAGGAGGTCATTATTGGTACAGTATCAGCCTATCTGAGCTATGGTTTCGTTTCATAAGGACCTGACAATCCACCCCCACATCTTCTTTATATTTCCACTGGTTGCTCTTCAGTGTTTTGATTGGCCGGAGATAGGAACGGGAAGTATGGTTTAATCACTTTAACCTTTAACCTCCCTAGCGGATGAAACCTTAGGCTCTGCCCCCTGCAGAATAAACACACTCTGTTTCCATTTCATAACAAAGGCAACCAAATACCCATAAACACACAGAACAGAAACAATAATTGGCGGAGATGAGATGTGTGTGTGTGTGTGTGTGTGTGTGTGTGTGTGTGTGTGTGTGTGTGTGTGTGTGTGTGTGTGTGTGTGTGTGTGTGTGTGTGTGGATGTGTGTGTGTGAGAGGGCTGTGTATTAGTGTGGATGAATCAGTGCTTTCTTAAGGGAATAGAGTGATTACACCAGGGTGGAAAAGCAAACAGAGGCTTCAGTTTGTCATTTTTTCCTTTCTCTCTGTTTTCCATTGAACATGTCTGATTGTAAACACGGGGAACAGAAGGGATGTGATACTGTATGTGATACTGTACACCGGCTAGACAGGTGTGCGTTTACCTGTGTATATATGGGAATGTAGATGAAGACAGTAGATTTGATTGTAGACTGAGAAAAAAATTACACTTACATTTATTTTCTCTCAATTTCACTCAGTGTTGTGTGTTCTGACTCTATGCTTCTCTCTCAGGTGGGCTGGTGGGGTGTTTGAGAGAGGATGAAAACACTGACACACGTGGCTCTCCTGTCTACTCCACGGAAAAGCAAACAACACTCAGGTGTGTGTGAGTGTGTCTCTGTTATGGAGACCGGAGAAGCTGCAGCCACGCAGGCCCATTAAGATAAGACCTCCCTCCCATCAGCTTGGGCACATAAACAAACCCTGAGCCAGACCACCCACTGTGTGTCCACATCCACCACACACACACACACACACACACGCACGCACGCACGCACGCACGCACGCACGCACGCACGCACGCACGCACGCACGTGCACACTCACAAACACACTCACACATAGACATGAATATTTCTCTGTGGAAGATTAATATGGTTTAGAAATGGTCTGAGGGTTAATCTTATCCAGAGGGGATATGGTAGGGAGGAAGATGCTGTTTTCATGGCTTGAGAGGTGTGTACCATCCCAATGACAGGTTTTACATTGAGCCAAATGAAAAGTAATAGATGCCTTCTCACTGCACTGAGGGGAACTGCTACAGTAGGGTCATCAAACAACATGAGGGCATACTCAATCTTTAATACTGTGTTTGGTGTGTTTGTATATTTGACTCATCCTGGTAACATAACAATACTGTAAAACAGGGGGAGGCTGGTGGAGGTAGAAATCAGAGGACGGGGCTCATTGTAATGCATGGAATGGAATGACAAACGGTCTCAGACACGTATGTCCCCAGCTTTCTACCGCCACCAGCCTCTCCTACTGTAATATCTGCACAGCAGAGTGCAGTATCAACTCTTCCCTTTCTAATCAGTGTATGATTCACCTTGCTTATGGCAAGTGTCGTTTCATAACCCTGCTTCTCACTTGTTTTTCATAACACATCCACAGGTGCAGTGACTCAAGACTGAGCAGAGTGGAGGAAAGCAACTGTTGCACAGAGCACTTCAGAGTACAGAAAACTTTAACTAGGGTGTTAATTACAGGTCTGATATACATCCACATCCAATGGTAAAACTGGGGCTCTAGATACTGAAGCGACAATCGTGATACACTGAAGCGACAACCTAGAAGAAATAAAACACAGCTACAGTTACACACTGTAGTGCTCAGCTGCTCGACACTGCTGACAGATATGCCTTATACATTTGTTGTAAGTCGCTTTGGAAGGCATCTGCTAAATGCCATAAATACAAATAAATAAAAAATAAAAACCTGCCCCAACCATCCCTGAAGTGGGCTATGCATGGGGCCTCCACACACACACACACACACACACACACACACACACACACGCACGCACGCACGCACGCACGCACGCACGCACGCACGCACGCACGCACACACACACACACACACACACACACACACACACACACACACACATACACACACACCGGTGATCTGATTTTCCACAGGGTTCATCATTGAGAGTTGCCATGGATTCCTAAGAGCCCAAACATCAGGGCTGCAGTGGAAGCACTGAAGGGTGATGCTCCACCAGTACCAGAGCCAATGGGGTCATAACGCTCGCTAGCTCAGCTAATGACACCAAGAGCAAGCAGAGCAACAGATGTCCCCAGTTCAGTCATATGATAGCTATGGGGGACACACGAGTGCGTGCATGCACACACACACACACACACACACACACACACACACACACACACACACACACACACACACACACACACACAGAAGCACATACAGACACACACACACACACACACACACACACACACATACACATAATTCAAAGAAGCCAAAATATATCAAAGATCATAATACAGATGCTGGAGACAAAAAGAACTGTATGGTGTTTGGCACACAGCTAAGCTTCCCCTAGTAGCTGACACAGAGCACACACACACATGCACATGACATACACTCTTTTCATTCTTTACCCTCTGAAAACATCTCTTGGTTGGATTTACATCTCTTGGTTGGATTTACATCTCTTGGTTGGATTTAGTTTCCATGTACATTTCTGATACAAGTCTGCTCTCTACTGTTCATTTGGGAGACTACACTCAATAGCTCAACAATAAGAGGTGACTTGCAATTCAAGAGATAGCTGGTAGCATTACTGTACTTACAGTACCGAAAAGATTTAACCCATACAATCTTACTCCATCATGGTACCAAATATATCTTATTACCACTTTGATACAGCTCAAAACAATCACGATGTACTCTGAGGCCAAATATCCTACCAGGGGGACTGAGGCGTTTATTACACAGTTATGACATAGTGATTACACAGTAACTAACTTCCACTCTGACCTTTGTACTTCTTCATACGATGTGTTGTCACAGGACACAATTCACAGCTTGTGAAGGTCATGAAAGCACAAGCACTTAGCCTGGTCATATCGTCTGGTCAAGAAGAACAAGTGTTCTAGCCCACAACTGCATTGTAGAGAACGATGGGGGGAAAGGTAGTGGTTAATGACTACTGTTGGTTCTTACACTGGAACTTCGAGGAACATATTATAGACACACACACATACACACACACACACACACACACACACACACACACACACACACACACACACACACACACACACACACACACACACACTGGCCCCTCACAATACCAGTTTCAGGTCAGGACGCTCTTTTATTTGGTGTCATTTGATGTTGAATCATAAGATGATTCTGATATGTTGTCACCGTCTGGACAACACTCCCTATTTCCCAGTGTCATTATTCTATTCTATCACCTCTATCTAAACCTGGAGGGAAGGAGCAACAGAGACATGATGAAATAGCAGGTGAGATGTACTGTAACCGGTAGACAGACTGGGTTATAGAGACCTCTCATCATTACCGTAATCACTCTCTATTCTTAGTTTAGGGTTGCTGCTTCAGACGGCCAGGCGCCTGCTTCCAGAGGGTGGGATATTGGGTGCATAACGCCCCTGCGTGTGTGTGTGTGTGTGTGTGTGTGTGTGTGTGTGTGTGTGTGTGTGTGCGTGCGTGCGTGCGTGCGTGCGTGCGTGCGTGTGTGTGTGTTTATGTGCGTGTGTGCGTGCATGCACACACACAAACAAGACAATCTTCCTCATGAATGGGACATATGGGTCTGTACCTGTAACAATGAAGACACAGAGAAGCTTGCGTCACAGTCAGGTCTGGTCTGGTCTGGTCTGGTCTGGTCTTGTCTTGTCTAGTCTAGTCTAGTCTAGTCTGACCTTGTCTGGTCCTGGCCTTAGTCGGCTCTCCTCTAACAGCCTGAAGAAGGTGTCGAAGAAATGGACAGCAGGGGGCACTGCAGCAAAGACAAGGACCAACATGTTTCGATCATTATCAATGGTTGGGATACGTTCTAATATTCTAAAGTGGCCTCGTCTCGTATCTCCTAGCTGGATTGTTGTTTGGAGAAACAGCAGGTGAGAGCAACATGGCACAGGCCAGTTGACTGATTTGTGCGACTCCTTTACACTCTTTTCTCTTAAAGGAACAATCTGGGATTTAAACAACAACAAAGCGGTTGGTAAACAGCTGAGGGATTGGGATGGAGAAATGTCACCACTCTCATATTTGAGTTGAGCTCCTATGATAGACCTGTACTTACCAATGGAGGCCAAAGGGTGGCGCTGTGAACTCATTTATAGGGATCTGATTTAGGAACTCTTATAAATAAGCTGCAGAAATTCAAAACCAATCACTTCTTTATGCGCATCATCATCTTTATTGTGAATACCGGAGTTACATTACAAAATGTTACCTATCAGAGTGGATTACAGAATGACAGATTTATACAAGTTGAATCAATAGTCATAACATTGAATGATTTATCCATGTGCTGTAAAAGCTGTACATATAATTCCATCAATATTTTTCAGCAATAGTTATAGTATTTAAATTAAACAGGAACAAAACACAGTATGAAAGTTTGATCAAATGTACATGACACAATGCATCTCTCCTCATCCTGTACATCTAATAGTGATCAATGTAGTGAATTAAAAAATGGTCAGTATAAAGATCTGATTCTCAGAGTGAATCTCTTTAAAATACCACGGGCCTGATCAGGGACATGTTGATGAGATCATAACATTGCAAATATAAACTCAAATTAAATATGTCCATACCGTGGACCTGAACAATACTGCACTGAAATACAGGACAGATGTGTTGTCTCTGGAACATGGTGTTGATCATCCTGTACAGCACAAATACATGTTTAATCTTTATCTATCCAGAAAGTCCCATTGTGGTCAAAAGACCTCTTTCTCAAGGGAGACTTGGACAACATTTAGAACATGGAACAACATTTAAAACACATTTACTGTATAAACTTTTCCCATGGGGCACTATGATGGGCCCAGGGGAGACTGGTGAAGGTATTGTAGAAATCGGAGGACAGGCTCATTGTAATGCATGGAACGGAATGAGGAATGGTATCAAACACGTGTGTTTGATAGCATTCCTCATTCCGTTCCATGCATTACAATGAGCCTGTCCTCCGATCTCTGCCTCCACTGGATGGGCCCGTATTGACATTGTTGTGCTCTATTGCACATTTCAACAGTGTCAGAGCAGGTCTAGTTTCTACGGCTACTACTTCACTAGCTCTACAGCTGGCCTATGTTTTCTATGCAGGAGGGGCTGGCGGAGGCAGAAATCAGAGGACGATACCATTCCTCATTCCATTCCATTTCATGCATTATAATGAGCCCATCCTCTGATTTCCAGCTCCACCAGCCTCCCCTGTTTCTACATCACTGTAAGTCATTTTCCATTGAGGCTAAAACAAGACAAGCATTTACAAGTGAGTGATGCAAACTGGAAAGCTCCAGATCATAAAGTTTGATTTCAAATATATATATATATATATACCTGTACATACATCACAAAACATTCTTAGAATATTGCACGAAACGACTTTGTGTCAAATTACAGATCCAAAATGAGGAAATGACAACAAGGGGAGAGAGGAAGGAGGAGGGAGGGGGAGGGGTAAAGAGGAGTGGTCTGAATACATTCACAGCTGCAGGAGAGGTGGGCCAGGAGAGACCAATATCTTAACTAGACCAGAGAACACAGTCATCCCAAAAGATTCAGGACAGAGAGGCAATCTCACTCTGTTATGACACCCTCTACTGGTGTGTGTAGTCCAGGGGAGGCTGGTGGAGGTAGAAATCGGAGGACGGGCTCATTGTAATGCATGGAATGGAATGAGGAATGGTATCAAACAATGAGGAATGGGTGTTTGATACCATTCCTCATTCCATTCCATGCATTACAATTCTACCTCCACCAGCCTCCACTGGAATGGTCAGGTGATCTGTAATGAGGGGAGAGATTGACAGCGCTGAAGATTGTGGTTCTTATCTAACACTGGGCTTGTGTCTACCTTTTAGAATACAGTAGGGGGCAGAAGACAATGTATCCACTGACAAATGAAGCCACTCACATACACACACACACACACACACACACACACACACTACATTTTTCATGAAACAGACTTTCACCCACAAAACACAGACACACACAGACACACACACACAGACACACACACACAGGCACAGAGACACACACACACAGACTCAGGGACACACACACACACAGACACACACACACACACACACACACACACACACACAGACACACAGACACACACACATACACACACACACACACGGCAGGTTTAGGAGCGGCAGCAACCAACACTCTTCATCTCCTTGTTGACGTAGTCGTGGAGCTGAAACTTGGGCTCATCAGGCTCCTTCAAAGACCTGTGCTTCAGCTCTCTGAGAGGGGGGGGAGAGAGAGAAGGGGGGGGGGGGGAGAAGGAGAAAGGTACATCATATGTCATTGAAAGAGGCAGGCAGAGGGAGAGAGCAGAAATATACATATAGAGTATCAATACTGTAGAGTTAATCTCCATTAATGAAACAATATACAGTACGATACATGAGGCTACTTGAGGCTGGTGGAGGCAGAAATCACGTGTGTTTGATACCATTCCTCATTCCATTCCATGCTTTACAAGGAGCCCGTCCTCGGATTTCTACCTCCACCAGCCTCCACTGATACATGTGCATACTACCATCCTTCAGCATGCCCGACTCACTTGGCCACAGCAGTGAACGCCAGCTCCACATTCAGCCCAGACTTGGCACTGGTCTCCATGAAGGGCACTCCAAACTCCTGCACGGGAAGAGAGAGGTAGTGACACTAGTGGTGTGTGTGTGTGTGTGTGTGTGTGTGTGTGTGTGTGTGTGTGTGTGTGTGTGTGTGTGTGTGTGTGTGTGTGTGTGTGTGTCTTCAAAATAACAGAGCATCAGAAGCGCATCTCCCTTACAGGCTTGTAGGTCACAAGCCTGTGAACTCACCAGAGCGTACCCAACTGGAAAATTAAGTTAGAGAGATCACTTCACAGACTGCAAACAATAATAATACAAAGTGCTTCTATGAATACCTAATGACAAATCAAGACACCCCTCCACTGTTACTGTGAGCGTTGTGTGTCTGTGTGCGTGTGTGTTTGTGTGTGTGTGTGTATATGTGTGTGTGTATATGTGTGTGTGAGCGCATGTGTGTGTGTGTGTGTGTGTGTGTGTGTGTGTGTGTGCGCATGTGTGTGTTTGTGTGTGTGTGTGTGTGTGTGTGTGTGTGTGTGTGTGTGTGCATGTGCACGGGTGCGTTTGTGTGTATATGTGTGCGTGCGTCTGCGTGCGCGCGTGTGTGTGTCTGCATGCGCGTGTCTGTGTGTGTGTGTGTGTGTGTAGGTGCACCTGTATAATCTTTATGAATCACAACTCACCTTGGCCAGTTTCTCCCCCTCCTCCCTCTTCACAACTCTGTCATGTGTAGCATCAGCCTGGGAGAGGAAAAATAGCATCACAAACACACACAGAAATAGCATCACAAATAGCATGCTCAGAAATAGCATCACAAACACACACACCATCGTCATCATCCGACACACGTCTCATGGCTCTGGAGACTCACACACACACACACACACACACACGCTATTTACTCTGCTACCAGTTCCTTTTCTAATAGGATTTCCTAA
>NC_139670.1:8233601-8238601 GCF_951799395.1 Argentina silus | reverse complement strand
GTGATAGACGGGAGTATCACAAGGGCATCCTGGACCCACTTTCACTTTCAAAAACACTCGCACAATGTAGACACTCCAGCAACGGGCTATGGGTTATTGTGTCATATGCTGTCAACGCTGCTAACTTTTCATGGAGTGTAGCCAAGTTCAGAGAGGATGGGGCATTGGGAGGAAAAAATAGGCGTGCAAAAACAATACAGGCAGACACTGCAATTAAACTATTTTTGCACTGCAGTGGTGACATGTGACGTAACTGCTCTGTATTACAGATCAGACAATACTAACTCCCTGCTTTCCAAACAATACAACAACATTTCCCCCCACCACAAAAAAAAGTCCAAAACTCTAAATCTAGGCCTCTTCCCCTAGGAAGAGCAGTTGGAATGTGTCAGAAAAAAACCAAAGTAATAGATCAAAGATGCGAGGGAGATGGTACTGTGCTGGAAGCTGTGCTGTAGGCAGGTGAGCAAGGGGACTACTGTACGTTCACACCACACACTTCCACAAGGTCCACATATGGTTGCACATTACTAACTAACCCACACACACACATACTGTACACGCACGCGCGCACACACACACACACACACACACACACACACACACACACACACACACACACACACACACACACACACACACACACACACACACACACACACACACACACACACACACACACACACCAGCAAGAGAGGCTCCCTCCGCTATTCTCCAAGCCTTAGCACTCCACGTGAGTCTTTTTGTAACGTTTCTCTGTAACACAGACTTAAAGAAGCAGATTTAGAGACCTACTGCACTGTCCTATGCCAAAGCACATCTAGGCTAATAATAGTTTAAGACCTCAGACATGGGACTAAGTTGTGACAATAGATATGTCTTATTCTTAGTGTGTAATAGCTGTCAATAGTCTGGTCGAACTCTACAGTCACACGTGGGATCAGGGCAGAGGAGGCAGACGGGAAAAGGAAATGATCCTCACCATATGTAACTGTACAGCTTCACTCCGCTCCTCCCTCCATCTCTGAGAGAAGAAGGAGAGGAAGGAGTGTTTCATCTTCCAGAGATGGGGAAGTGATGAAACCTCGAGCAGAGTGATGGGAGTAGACATAACACGTCTCTTTGATTAGGCTGTGTGTTTGTGTGTGTGTGTGTGTGTGTGTGTGTGTGTGTGTATGTGTGTGTGCATGGGTGCGTGTGTGCGTGTGTGTTTGTGTGTGTTTGTGCGTGTGTGTGTGTGTGTGTGTCTGCGTGTGTGGCTGTGTGTGTGTGTGTGTGTGTGTGTGTGTGTGTGTGTGTGTGTGTGTGTGTGTGTGTGTGTGTGTGTGTGTCTGTCTTTAATCATGTTCAGTGAGGCTTTGGAAGGATTCACATTTCCCACCCGTTGTCCAATACAAAGAAACCTAAATAAGCAACTATCATAGCCAACACTAACCTGTTGTTCCTTAATCTCCCAGTCCTTTTCCTATTGGCCTGCTTTTTACAATTGCTTTCTGATTAAGACTGGAAAAGGTAATCGTTTTTTTTCAAAAAACTTTGGATACCTTAACCCTTTATTTAATTTATTTTTTCATCTTTTAAACACCAAAATATTTCTGTGAGCTTTAATATATATGATTGCCTCATCAATATGCGATGCACCAAACTCATTAAGAAATAAAAAGAGAGCGATGATCAAAACACATCGCTGTCTTTCAGTACTGTATTTTCGGTTGCTTTTGCTTCGAAGGCTACATGAATAATAACATACAGTATGTCTGGGACTGTTGCTGGTATCTGGATGTGGATGCAACAAAGTATACTGTTGGGACTTGTAGTATGTAGGTTTACCACATTACTGAAAACACTCATTGGCCTTGTGGTACTTTGGGGTACTTTCACCCCCTGTGTGAAAAAAGGTGAAACAGCACGTCTGTCTTACTAAAGCACGTAGGTCTCTCCAGTGGTCAGTTTATCCAGTGGTCAGTCTTTCCAGTGGTCAGTTTATCCAGTGGTCAGTTTATCCAGTGGTCAGTCTTTCCAGTGGTCAGTTTATCCAGTGGTCAGTTTATCCAGTGGTCAGTTTATCCAGTGGTCAGTCTTTCCAGTGGTCAGTTTATCCAGTGGTCAGTTTATCCAGTGTTTTGTTATTGTTTTAGTTCTACGCTGGGCTGTCCAGTTAATGATCTCTGTGATGATGATGTGTGTGTGTGTGTGTGTGTGTGTGTGTGTGTGTGTGTGTGTGTGTGTGTGTGTGTGTGTGTGTGTGGCTGGCTAATTTTAAGGGCCATTTTGTGACCCCCCCACCTGTGCAGTCAGAGACAAATGAAGATCACAATAAGCATTTCACTGCACTGCAGTTTCTGGACCATTCCTTCTACTGATTCTGTTACAGATGGGGGAAATAAATAAATAGCGAGAGACCTTGATTGGAATAAGACCAATCTAGGCATCACTCACCTACCAGCCTGCCGTGAATCACAAACACAAACATTATCATCAACAACAACAATAGCAGCAGGAACAGAAACAACAAATATCTGCAGCACTCTGCAGCCAATCCCTCAGCAGGGAACTGTTTTCAAATCAGAGTGTGCAGCTTCCCATTAAGACTGCTCCACACACACACACACACACACACACACACACACCTGAGATTACCATTGGAATAATAACTATGGGGCAGAAAGAAATAAAGCAATCTTTAGAATAATCAATCCTAAATAGTCTCTGCTTTCAGTGTTTTCACTGAAAGAGAGAGAATGAGATTGAGAGAGAGGGAGAGAGGGAGACAAAGTGAGAGAGAGAGAGAGAGAGAGAGAGAGAGAGAGGGAGAGAGAGAGACAGAGAGAGAGAGAGGGAGAGAGAGAAAAAGTGAGAAAGAGAGAGAGAAAGTGAGAGAGAGAAAGTGAGACAGAGAGAGAGAGGGAGAGAGAGAGAGAAAGTGAGGGAGAAAGAGAGAGAGAGAGGGAGAGAGAGAGAGAAAGTGAGGGAGAAAGAGAGAGAGAGCAGAGCAGAAAGCCTCCATATGTTCAATGGCTCTGCATGGAGCTAAAAAAAGCCCCAGCTTTACAGCTAAGCTACACCATTTGAACAGATGAAAGGAAAGGTAGAAAAAAAATGTTTCAGGTTTAGAAAAGATTATACTTGTCAAGCCTGACTTTCACAGAAATTGAACAAGAACGAATTGGAGCAAATGTTAGACAGCCATGAGACAAAAGCATCAACAAAGGAGAAGCAAAATATAAGGATGGATGGAGGGAGGGAAGTACACAGAGAATAGACCGACGAATAGACCAAGTTCATCATAGGATCTTTGTATTTGCCACATTTACTGTAGTCTTGGAATAGTACACTGTCATTTTACAATAAGACACTTTCTCTGTACAGTACATGAAAAAAATTTAAATGAAAAAAAAGTGCTTCCACAACACAGTTAATGCCTGCACGTAAACACACACACGCACACACACACACCAACACACACAAGCACAAACATTTCTCAAGGCTGCGTGGGATTGTTCAAGCCTTCGGCAATCCCTGGACTCCTTCCTCCTCTACAAGGTCACTCCTCCAAAACTACTCCATTCACACACAACTCATCTGTGAGATTAAACACATCGGACATCTGTATTCTTCCCTACTAGGCCAGGGGATAGAGACGGCGAGAGTGAATGTGAAAAAAACGGAGAGAATAACAGAGAATAATAGAAGTGGCCTTGGAGAGCGGAGTCGAGTGGATTGTGAGGAAAAACAGATTAGATCATGTAAAGAAGATGGTTTTATGCTATAAGACAAACAACCTAGTCTCAGCTCTAACAACACCCCCCCTCGCCCCCCCCCCCCCCCCCCCGCTCAAGGCTTTCATGGTAATGGGGCCAGTTATACAAGGAGGGACACATAACACATATAAGACACTCAACAGTGCACACGCTGTTTATCCCACAACAAATCATTTTACATGAGTGCATACAGGTTAGAAATAAAAAAATAAAAACATTTCTGTTCGGCGGCAAAATCTGTGACTGTCTATTGCTTTGTCTATCGAACCTGGCGCATTAGCAACCTCATACAAGCGGTGGAATACTGTACTTCAGTGTGATGGGCCTGCATGTATTATCTGTTCCTGGCTAAGTGCAGTCGTCAGAGGAGTGTTCATACAGGACTGTACTGTATGTGCTTTGAACCTCTCTTAAGTGACACAATGGGCCGTACTCACTGCCGGTTCCTCTCTCTCTCACTCCCACACAGGCCTGGCCACACATTTCACACACCAGCTCACACACGCACAAACACACTCACACACACAGCGACGCACACACACACAGACACACACACATGCACCCTGCCAGCCTGGGCTTTTGTTATTTGCACTTCAATCACTGTGATTACCATTAATTAACATTAATAAGCCTGCAGTGTGTGTGTGTGTGTGTGTGTGTGTGTGTGTGTGTGTGTGTGTGTGTGTGTGTGTGTGTGTGTGTGTGTGTGTGTGTCGATGCGCACAGCAAGTTGCTGAACAGGTGTGCTCTCTCACCCTGCTCTAATCAGGTGAGATGGCATCCCACACAAACACCCACTCTCAGATGAACTCAGATGAACCAGCCCAGAACTAACCCCCACAGCTCAGGAACCAGCCCAGAACTAACCCCCACAACTCAGGAACCAGCCCAGAACTAACCCCCACAGCTCAGGAACCAGCCCAGAACTAACCCCCACAACTCAGGAACCAGCCCAGAACTAACCCCCACAGCTCATGAACCAGCCCAGAACTAACACTCTCAACTCAGGAACCAGCCCAGAACTAACACCCTCAACTCAGGAACCAGCCAGGAAGTAGCTGTCAATGACACTTAAAGAAAATAACCTCAGTGTACACCTGCACCACCCAATTGGCCTGACACACACGTCTGTCTGTCTGTCTGTCTCTGTCTTTCTCTCTGTCTGTCTCTCTCTCTCTCTCTCTGAGCTGCTTATTGAAATGCTAATGCTACAGCATGTACAGAATCCCCATGTTAGGG
>NC_139670.1:8228601-8231101 GCF_951799395.1 Argentina silus | reverse complement strand
TGCACAAGGAACATGTAGACAACCAACAACATGCACTAGAAACCAACTATTGCCATTGACTCACTCAAGGAGAAAGGTCTGACAAAAAAAAAAGAAAAAAAAGGTCTGACAAAAGCAATTATCACTTAACATCCATTTCCCCAAACCATCAACCTTCAGTACAGAGCCAGAACCAGCCAGGAGGCATTCCTATCGATCAGAAATGGAGTTCTACAGTATGCGTTTGAAACTGACATCTGTGCAACCAGATTTGTTGTGGCCTTAGGGGAGGCCTTGGGTGAGTGACAATGATGAAGGGTGTGTGAGTCTCACAGGCAGTTAGACAGTTCAACAGTGAGTGCTGGTGTCTGTCATCTCAGTAAGTGTCACTCTGGCTGTATCTTCAAGGAAGAGCCATGCCACACATCATCAAATATGGAAACCTTTCCTCTGATCTGAAAATAGTTTTGGATTATTAATCAAAGCTCAATCCCTATTTTTTTTCTTCTATTTTTTAAAGGAGTTGGAAAAACAAACAAAGATTTATTGATGAGTTCTGCTTCAAGTCTCAGGGCTATGTTTTTCCAGACTATGATGTAAGTCGATTTAGATACATTATTCATTAAAAAATGAGCATCTTGATTTGCATTTTCTTAAATTTTTTATGAAACTGATTTGCCCTTGTCAGTTTGTCCTTGGCCAAAGTGAAGGAGAGGGCACAGGACTGGGAAGTGTCTGTTTAGACGGCATCCATTTTGTATCGAAGAGATCAATCATCGTGACAACTGCATTCCTAATTCTCCAGATATTGTGACAGCTGAATCAATTACTATATGTGCTGGCATTTCAGATAACGGCTAAGTGAGAGAGAGAGAGAGAGAGGGAGAGAGAGAGAGAGAGAGAGAGGGAGAGAGGGAGAGAGAGAGACGGAGAGAGAGAGAGAGAGAGAAGTGAAAGGAAAGAGAACAAAAACAAAATAAGGTTATGGAAAAAAGTAAGTAAGAGCAAGAGAGGGGGCAAGACAGGAGAGAGAACAGGCTACACACACACACACACACACACACACACACACACACACACACACACACACACACACACACACACACACACACACACACACACACACACACACACATCTCTGAGCACCTGCTTCACACACATCCAATGAAATAAAGCCCACCCACATCACTGGTGACCTAACAGTCCTGCTTTAATATGCAAGAAGCCTTTAGAGATGAGTGTGATGGATCACGCTCTCAGAGCTCTGCCTATAACCCACAGAGCAACTCCCTCAGCGCTTTGTTTTTCATCTCCCTCCCCCTCCCCTCCCTCCCTGTTCCCCTCTCCTCCCTCCATCTCTCCCTCTCCTTCCTCCTTCCTTGCTCCCCTCCCCTCCATCCATCCTCCCCCTCCGTCCCTCCCTCCCTCCGTGTTCTCCAGAGACATTACATTTCTCATCGGGCTGCTGTTGATCAGGATCCATGGTGGCCATTAGGGATGATTGGAGGGGAGCGGAGCGGCTAAAGATGATAAAGGAAGGTGATGATGAGCCTGAGGAGAAATGGAGGCGCTCCGCAGGCACTGACAACACTACGGGCTGGGACTAACTGTGTCACATCTGGGACTAACTGTGTCACATCACAACCAACCCTCACCCTCAAACTACTACCTCGAAATGTCAATCACTCACCTAATTCCTTTTTTTATTCAATATGTCACACATTAGTCTAAAAAATGGCTTTTAGAGGACAAACTCAATAACGGGAAAATTCTCAAACAATTCTCAGACAATTCTTCTTTCTCTCAGTCTCTGACTGGCTCCCTCTATCCCAGAGTGCCAAGGCTCCTATCGAGCGTTTTGGGCACCATCAGAAGTACGACCCAACTGTTGCCAGCGCCAGGACTTTACTAGGCTCTTGTAACAGAGACCAAGGTTAACTAAGCCATCTACTGTACAACACCCACAGACCAGGAGACATGACAGCACTATTCCAGCCTGACAGCACCTCAGGGAGAGGGGGGTTCGGAAAAGCACAACGGTGGCTCAATTCCTCCAGCCCAGCTAACAATGGCCAGGAGAGAGCTCATCGTGGAGAGTGGCAACAAGTCTCCTTTTTGACCTTCAGTCTGGAAGGCTTGTGCTTGAAGAAATAGAACCCTTCCTTTATGAGAAAGATCTAAAGAATCCAGCGTCATAATGCTTTAGACATCTCATAGCACACACGACACATAACACATGATGCATCATGACGTGTCACGACATCAGTGCAGCATGTTAAAAGCTTCTTAAAAGCATGTTAAAAGTATCTTCCATGATTTGACAGATCGAGACTCCCCGTAGGGTGATGCTGTGAAGATGTCTGAGACGCAGTGACACGTTGATGGGTCCAGGGGGGGAGAGTCTGTGTCTGGTTTTGGATGGGACCGGCTCGGCACAGATGGACGGAACAGATTGCAGACACAGTAGGAACAGTTTATAAACGAATTTCTCAGTTTGTTTTACTTGAGATTTTCCATGTTC
>NC_139670.1:8218601-8226101 GCF_951799395.1 Argentina silus | reverse complement strand
TCATATCAGAGTAGGACTCAACCAACCTGTCTGTTTGAGTTACCGTTAAAGGGGCAATCTGGGAATCAAACAATAACAAAACGTTCCCCTATATTTTGGGTTCTGATGGGGTAAGACAGTAGAACTACTGTAGGATCATGAGGCATTTCTAAGTTATACTCTTCAAGAATCAATGGCTATATATCATTTATTTAAAAGTCAAAAACTTGATGGACCAATCCTAGATTGCCCCTTTAAAGTGAGAGATGGAGGATCACACACACACACACACACACACACACACACACACACACACACACACACACACACACACACACACACACACACACACATATGCAACATATCATATGAAGGGTAAAGTATAGGACATTCAGTGTTATGCAATAAAACTCGACCATGTTTTCTTCTCCCAACTCCCACCGAAAGGAATTGATTCACTCTCTACTCACAGAAACAATGACATTCTGCTACTATAATGTGAAATTAGACCAGACAATATTATCTTCGAGAAGAAATGAAGGCATGATTGGTGACTTCTCAACTCAATAATGGACACTGACATCTCTCTCTGCTGAACCAGCATTATGATAACAGGCTGAAGATAATAGTCTCTCTCTGACAAATAACACCAATAATAATAATGAGAATAATGGGCAGTGTGGCATTCCCCTGAGAGTCTTGCAACAGTGAGGGTAATTGACTGTTAGAGATTAACGATGGCTTCATTAAATCCTTGTTTGGCCAGATTTCCCCCTCCATCTCACAATAAAGATGTACTGTACGCAGGGATTTACGCTCCTGGCTGTAAGGTCTGGCCCTGCTCCTTAGTTTATGTTTGTCTTGGTTTCACGTCAGTCATTCATTGTTTCCTGTTCTATGTTGTTATCCTCACCTCGTCTCTCGTTTCAGACACTTCACTTCCTGCCCTTGTGTGTTTCCTGCCTGTGTGATTGTCTACCCCGCCCTGCTTCACCTGTTCCTCATCATCCTTCCCTGTGTGTTTAGTCTGTGTGTTCCCCTGTCTCCGTGCCAGTTCATCTTTGTACCTTTGTGTCGTATGTCCCAGCATTTCCCAGTGATAAGTATTCCTGGGTTTTGATCTCCAAGTGTGTTTCTGACTTTGCCTTTTGCCTACCTGCCTGCCTTTTTGAACTGCATACCTGTGTGCCGAACCTTTTTGATAGTAAAGACTATTCTATTGGATTTAAGTTTTTGTGTCCGAGTCGTGCATTTGAGTCCTCTGCCTAAGTACACCAGTCATTACACTGGCAGACATTACCAGTGTAATTGCAAACACACACAAATACACAGACGTGCACAAAGGCACACGCACACATGCACACACACACACACACACACACAAGCAGGCACATACTGTACACACGTAGACACACACACACACAATGAATTATACAAGAACAATTGTTTATACCTGCAACTTGACCTTCAGTGAGTCGATGTTCAACACTTTATTCTGAAAGACAAAAGACAAAATATTAGTTCTGAGAAATTTCAAAAACAATGTCACAGCACAGGGTGATACTCTGTGTTGAGGTGAATTGCACTTCGTGAACTGCAGTGAAGAAGTACATGCTCACACTGTCGTTTTCTCCCACTACGCCACAACACCATCATATTGACTATGACCACATGGCTACCTATTGCACAGTGTTGCATCACCTCAGCTCTGGTGAAGCACTTTAGGCCGACATAGCTGCTATCATTCACACACACGCACACGCACACGCGCACGCACGCACGCACGCACGCACGCACGCACGCACGCACGCACGCACGCACGCACGCACGCACGCACGCACGCACGCACGCACACACACACACACACACACACACACACACACACACACACACACACACACAGACCCTACCAAGGCTACCAGGCTATCAGCCATGCTGTGTGTTTTCACCCTGTTGGCCCAGGGGCATGCAGGCTATAGTGTCAGACAGATAGTTCCACCTCTACACTGGGTGTTAAAGCTACCGCTAGGCTATTATACGCCTCCCTGGGCCTATCACTGGGTGTTAATGCTACCTCTAGGCTATTACACAACCTCTCTGGGCCTATCACTATATTACTGCTCTCTATTACTGCTAATAGGAGCATGAAGGGAACAGCTGTCTCGCACAGACTGAGCTGAGCCTTTGCTGTGCATCGCTAGAAGCTGCTTGTCAACGTCCAGATTGAAGGTGGAATCAAATACAAACAAGATAAGCCAGTGAGAAATGAGATCACTGATTTTGTTTGACTACGGGAAATTAAAGTTCTGGAAGTTCTGATTAGATTCTTTTTCCTTTTTGCAGGACTCTACAAACAGTCGAGCCACGCATTCCAGTTCTTGACAGAGGAGTGAAAAAGAGACATTTGGTATCAAGAGAGGAAGTTTTGACAGCTAGGCCCAAGGCTCACTACATCCAATATCAACAGAGCTGTCACCGCCAAGTAGGCCTTTTTGAGAGAGAGAGAGAGAGAGAGAGAGAGAGAGAGAGAGAGTAAGAAAGATGACCAAAAATAATAAGGCCAATGGGATTTTAGACTAATGAGGTCAAGTAAGGTCTACTGTTGCACATCGGATATTGAGTTTGACTGACCATGACTTTCTCCTTCTCAAATACAATGTTAAAGCGCACCCAGAATAATAGCTGCCATGCTGGACAGAGAGAGGAGAGAGCTTTCTGGATTTGTTAAACCCAAAGCCAGGGACTCCATGTAACCAATAGGGCTTCCATGTAACTTCAATAGGGCCTCTATGTAACCTCATAGGGTATTTGTAACCTGTAAGGGTCCTTTGGGTCAGGGTTAGCAGATGTCACCATAACACCATGAAGACAAACACACAACACACTCCCCCTGCTTGCCATTACAAAAAACACCCATTCAGAGAGGGAGACTCAGGGAAAAGGAACCAAAACCACTACCTCTCATTCCCGATGCATTTCATACATATTGCATGGGACCGGGTGTTCCCATGTACACTCGCACATTTACGGCTGCTGCAAATGTGCTACTTAACATACGCCGCACTATATTTCCCAAGGATGACACAGAATATGATAGAGCCTCTGCCTGTGAAAATAAACGGCTCATTACTGTCTGCAAGTGAAATGCAATGCCTCATTTCAATACGCTTCAGAGAAGCGACCGCGCTAGTAACCGTGTGTTAATATTGCCTCTCCGTGGCCAAAAGGCTGCCTCTCAGTGTTCTGGAAGGTTCAGTAGAAGGTTGCTGTGACCCCTGGCAGGAAACACTGTTTCAGTTTGTTTAGTACGAGCTGGAAAACAGAAACCTCACTCCTGACAAGGGTCCTGCAGCAGTGGCAGTTAACATACAGCACTGTATGATCTTATTATAATCATAATCATGACCACAGAAAGCAACAATGGAAGTACAGTGAAATAAGTACATTAACACAACTCACTGGCCTTGGGTTTATACTTAAGGGCAGGTTTGTACCAGGGAAGTCTATAACAAGTACTGTGTATATCAGGGGAGGCTGGTGGAGGCCAAAATGAGCTCGTCCTCCGATTTCTACCTCTACCAGCCTCCACTGGTGTGTAGGCCAGGTTGGGTCCAACAGCCCTATCTATCTGTGAGGAGACACTATTGACCACATAATGGACTCTGGGGGGGGGGGTTAGGGAGAGAGATTGTGGATAAATGGGCCGGCAGGTGTCACATTGATCATTCCCACCTATAATGGACTGACCATGGACCATATATTAATAAAACCATAAAGGATGCTGTATGTACAGTACACAGTGATATATTCAATGAATAGTCCATCTACGCTATGGCAGGATCGAAAATGATGTGGACTGATGTGTTTGTGTGTGTGTGTGTGTGTGTGTGTGTGTGTGTGTGTGTGGGTGTGGGTGTGGGTGGGTGTGTGTGTGTGTGTGTGTTCCCTCTCCCCTCCCTCTCCCCTCCCTCTCTCCTCCCTCTCTCCTCCCTCCCCCTCTCTCCCTCCTCCCTCCCCCTCCCTCTCTCCTCCCTAACCCTGTTAAATATTCATCTCCTCCTCTGCTCTACATGCATCACCTAGGTGACATTATGGCAGTAGGCATCGCTCACAAACGGCTCTGCACCTGGGTTTACAAGAGGCACACACACACACACGCCTGCACACACACACACACACACACACACACACACACACACACACGCCTGCACACACACACACACACACACACACACACACACACACACACGCCTGCACACACACACACACACACACACACACACACACACACACACACACACACACGCACACGCACACTAGCAATAAACTGCCTGAACAGGCCTGAAACAGAATTACCAATATTCAATACTGCACTTCCCTCTCCCCCCTCTCATCTCTTTAATCTCTCTCTTGAGATGAGGACAGCCAGCCTTGATCTCTTTTAGAGAACCATCCCTAGAAAGAGTCTAGAGGGAGGAGGACTGAGAGAGAGAGAGAGAGAGAGAGAGAGAGGGAGGGAGAGAGAGGCGAGGGAACAACTTCTAAGAAGTTGAACCCCAATTTATTCTCCTGCTTGTTAGGAGGAAACTCTGCTTCAGACAACTCTCTCTCTCTCTTTTCCCTCATGCAGCATTCTCTCTCTGTGATCTTTCCTCTCATTCTATCTCTCATTCTATCTCTCACTCTGATCATTATCAAGCAGGTAGTGATAATGGGGCTCCTTGGTGGCCAGTATTGTAGTACTCTTGGTACTCCAGAGTGTTTCAATCAGATGGATCTGTCTCTCTCTCTCTCTCTCTCTCTCTCTCTCTCTCTCTCTCTCTCTCTCTCTCTCTCTCTCTATCCCTCCCTCTCTCTCTCTCTCTCTCTCTCTCTCTCTCTCTCTCTCTCTCTCTCTCTCTCTCATATTAGTGTCATTAGTGAAGGAGACTGACTCATCTGTCTCAGGCTGTGAGACTTCTATCCTCTGCATCATCCCACGATACCACTCTGATGATGACAAACATCTGTGTGTGTGTGTGTGTGTGTGTGTGTGTGTGTGTGTGTGCGTGCGTGCGTGTGTGTGTGTGAGTGCGTGTGCGTGCGTGTGCGTGTGTGTGGGTGTCTTTCCACACACACACACACACACACACACACACACACACACACACACACACACACACACACACACACAGTATAACAAAACACTTATATAGAGCCATTACCAGGCCTTAATTAATATTCCTCAGCGTTGACGCCCTTTCAAATGAATCAGGCAGGCTATGAAGAGCAAGCTGTCAGTCAAATGCCAAATCCATTCCAGACCAACCCTCCACATGAATATGTATGAGCAGCAGGCTGGGAGCAGCGAAATTTAGCCCGAGCTCTTGCACAGTAGAAGACATGTGACATGTGATGATGCTGGAGGTGAGGCACAGAAGAACCACCAGGGGAGGCTGGTGGAGGTAGAAATCTGAGAACGGGCTCATTGTAATGCATTGTATATGTTATATACCATTCCTTATTCCATTCCATGCACATGTGTTTGATACCATTCCTCATTCCATTCCATGCATTACAATGAGCCTACCTTCGATTTCTACCTCCACCAGCCTCCCCTGGAGAACACAGCTGATAGAACCCAGTCGTGAGGTGAAACTAAAACACGAATGACTTGATACTGCAATTATCCCTGAAACACTTAAGAACAGTCTATTAGGGCAAAACCATTTACATAAATCAGATACTGTAGATTGCATTCATACTAGCATTACCCTGGTGTAATTAGATAACGAACACTTACAGGGTAATTACCGCCGCCCAGACCAGGGTAATTACTGTATATCAGCCTTGATGTTTTGTGTTGTGAGAGGATGATAGATTGTGAAGAACAATGCTTAAATGTCTCTCTGTTATTGTACAGTTCATTATTGCTACCAGTGTATGTTCTCACCTGCCCAGAAGGCTATGTACTCGGTTACAGCTGAGGCCCTGTCACGGTCCCGACCGCGTCTCCCGTTTTTCCCCTCTATCTCTGTTGGTTAGTCCCTGTGTTTCTTGTTCTCCCCTGTCGGTGTGTGTGTGTGTCGGTGTGTGTGTGTCGGTGTGTGTGTGTCGGTGTATGTGGTATGGGTGTGGCTGCAGTCCTCGGCACTCTCCAGCTCCTGGCTCACCTGCTCAGCTGTTGGGCATCAACTGACTACTCCCTGGCTCAGATGTGTTCCATCAGCTCATCAACATTCTACAGTTTATCTACCCTGGTTATCCACTCACTCCTCGCCAGATTGTTGATTCACCTTCAGTGGTAGCATTCGTTCTCGGCCCCTCTGGTTTTCATTATAATTATTGAGTATTCCAACGCTGACTACGGTGTGCTGTTCTAACTGTTTTTTCCATGTCTCCAGGATCTCACTGCCTGCTTGCTTGCCTGCCTGCTTACCTGCCTGCCTGCCTGCCTGCCTGGCTATCTGCCACTCTCCACCCCGAGCCTGCCTCTTAATATCTCAAAGTTTTACCCTGCTTCGGAAGCAAATAAACTCTCCTTATTTTCTATCCCCGTGTCTGTCTGCATTTGAGTCTGCCTATTGTTCCTAACAAGCGCCTAGTTGTTCCTACTGTAGTCTGGTCACACGGTCAGGAAATTCTCCTGGCCCCATACAAAATGGATGGCCCATTTTACACATTGGCTACTGTTAGCAACACGTAAACTATGCCTTTGGTCATTTGTGCAGGTCTTGTGTTTTCTCACCTTGTCTGACCCCGGCAGACACAGGGCTAGCTGCCATGTTAGCTTAGCGCTGTGCCAAACTCTGGAGGAAATGGACCTGTGTTTGAGATAACAAACACATACACATACACACACACACACACACACACACACACACACACGCACGCACGCACATGCACGCACAAAGACAAACACACACATACACATAAATGCGCACGCACACACACACACACACATAAACACACATACATTCCACCCTTCACAACAGAAAACTTGTGAGTGGAGAGGAGGCAGGGACAGCTGGAGGGGAGGAGTGTCCTGTCCTGTACCAGCGCAGATAGCCAGAGGTGGGCAGACGGAGGAGAGGAGGACACCCCACAGGGGGGTCGAGGGCTGGGGGGGTGAGCAGGTGGAGGGCTGGCTCATTAGGGAGGAGGGAGAGGAAAAGGTGAACGCTCGGCTACTTAATCATAAAGTACAGTGTAAACCCCCAGCCTTGGCAGAGACTGCTGTAGGCCTACAGTACATCTAAACAGGCTGACGTTAATCCTGCAGCATCTGATCCTGGGCCAGAATGGATACGGTTCCTGAGCACGGTAATAGGACAGGGCTTATCCTGGCTCCATCTCCCTCTGTGCCTCTACTTCTCCTGTCTTCTCTTCTCTAAAACTCTCTCCTCCCTCGCTCCATGCTCTCCTCTGACCTCCCTCTTTGTCTCTGTAGCTTCATCTGTCTACAGTGTCCAAATCTTTTCCCCTGCCTGACCTCATTTTCCTTGTATCCCTGTGTTCTGTTCCCCTCCCTCTCCCTCTCTC
>NC_139670.1:8171101-8206101 GCF_951799395.1 Argentina silus | reverse complement strand
TCTTCCTCTCTCTCCCGCACTACACCCTAGAGCACTTACGTGTACCTTGGCGCACGGTTACTTCGGATAATCGAAGACAAGCACACAGTTTTAGCGCGCACGTTCTACATCGCGCGCAGCTGGAGAGCATCGCTCCTACTTGTCGGAGTGTTGGTGCGTTTAAAGGTATAGGGAGCATTTCATTATATACAGTTCTACCTATTAATAAAGATGTTAAGTTGGCTACTATTTTTGGTAATATAGTATCTGACAAATTGTTGAATTTGTGAGATAAGGCATGACGACCATAGCTTATTATAATAGGAAATATTTAGCTAGATGACGTCTAGGAAAAAGACAGCATGATTTATGCATGTGTACCTAGTATATTTTGACAGCAGTCTTGGCCAATTATAACAAAGCCACATACAGTTGTCATGCACATGTAAGTAACCAATGCAAGATGCATAGTGTATATTAAACAGTGTATTAATATCAAATAGACAATTCACAACATGTAGGTCTATAGTACAATGGAGAAAAAAAAACATGTCAGGTATTTTTTGATGAGGAGGAGACCATTATTATGATCATGCTGTGTGAGAGATGCATGGTGGGACATAAGGTGCAATGCTCCACAGGGTTCTTTCCCATAGCTTCTCTGTAGGCTGAACACACTCCTGCAAGATGACAGCTACTCTCTTAGATATCGCTGATAACTGTCCCTTTAATAATTTATTCATTGGCTCCCCGTCAGATATCCATAACAAAAGGCATACAGGCCCAACACTTAACAACAACAACTTTCATAACAACAATAATGAGGACAGCATTCAAAAATGTTTCTGGTAAACTGGGAACGGCAGTATTTTATCTCTGCATTTTGGATGTGTAAATAATTGGGTAAGCTGACAGTGGCAGACAATCTGAACTCAGACACTATAATTTTCACAAAATAAAGCTTTTTATTGTCAAAGAGACACACAGGTTTGGGAATGTTCAGTCAAACATGTGTGGTCATTGTCATAGCCAATCTTGGTCTGACAGTCTGTCATTCTGTGTTGGACCAGAATCCAACATGGACAGGGTCTCATCTCTTCATTTCTCTTTTGTAACAAAGCACCTTTGGCATAGTGGCATATCCCTGCATGGCAACCGAATACGCTATGAAAGAGACTGGTCATCATTCACTAGTAACAGAGAACCTATAACATTCATAAAAACATGACAAGCTCCACACAAGCAAATCAGAGGTGCAAAATTAACAATCATTTTCACACATTACCAATCACGATATCAGGTGTCTCCGATGATCGCTCCTTGCCATGACATAACACATACAGTACTCCCTGTCATAAACGTATTTCATTCCGATTTTGACATCAGGACGGAAGACCTCTGTGTGTCTCAGGCATCCATCGATCACACAGTCAGTCGGTTCTAGGGGTCAACGGTCAGCGCCTGTCTGGCTGGGGCCAGTTCCTGGACTGGAAGTACTTCCTGAGGCCCTCCAGGTTCACAGCAGGGAAGTAGGCGCCAATGCGTTTCCTCAGCCACCATTTCCCCTCGGTTGCACTGGCACTGCCTGGCTGGCTGAACTTATACCTGTAGTGTTCTCCTCGTAACCACCTGGGGAGAGAGGGAGGAGAGGAGAAGAAGAAGAAGAAGAAGAAGAAGAAGAAGAAGAAGAAGAAGAAGAAGAAGAAGAAGAAGAAGAAGAAGAAGAGATGGTCAGGCTACGTGAGGAGAGAATACAAACTATTTCATAGCTGAGGAGGACATTCCACAAGAGGGCGGTAGAGAACGAGGAATGTCAGTATGGAGGGCGTTGCACACATGCACACATGCACACGTACGCCACGCACACACACACACACACGCACACACACACACACACGCACGCACACACACACGCACACAAACACACACACTCCAGTAACTTCCATTCCAGCTCCCCAGACAGAACGCCAAGATTAGCTACGCCGTACATGCAGCTGTCTCCCACGGCAACAGCTGGTAGTTTTAGAGGGAAAATGAAATGAAAGTACACATGTACTAAACGAGTGATACATGACTGGATCTACTCCCTCTTCATTTATCACACAGAACCACGTTAGGGAGAACAGCGGAGAGAACAGGTTCTCTCCGCTGATCATTGGTAAATCAAGAGTGCGTCTCAATTATCTATCGAAGTGGCATCAGCTCTCCTCTCCTCTTTCCTATGTCCAGTTGGTTCATGTTGGTGCAGAGAAAGGACATACGACAGGGGAGGAGGCTACTGTAGTAGTAATCATAATACATTTTATTAAAGCGTTTTTCATAGAGCATCTCAAAGTGGTTGCTCAGAGTCAAAACAACCAGACTTTTGTAGACTACTGGGATGAAGCACCACCTCTGTGTGTGTGTATGTCTGTGTGTGTGTGTGTGTGTGTGTGTGTGTGTGTGTGTGTGTGTGTGTGTGTGTGTGTGTGTGTCTTACTTGGGGTTTTCTCTACCCTGGAATGGGCTGTGCTCCATCAGGGAGAGGACTGAGGTGTCGTTGGCCAACAGTCTTCCTGCGATGTGGATCACCCACTCATTCTGCTCATAGGTCTGGTAGAGGGAGACAGAGAGAGAGAGAGAGAGAGAGGGAGAGAGTGGGAGAGAGAGGGAGGCAGAGAGAGAGAGAGAGAGAGAGAGAGAGAGAGAGAGGGAGAGAGAGAGAGAGAGAGAGAGAGAGGGAGAGAGAGAGAGAGAGAGAGAGAAAGAGAGATCAAAGTTCACTGAGAAAAAAAAGTCCTGTTGTGGATGTTGTTGTTGTTGTTACGTGGATGTGTGTGTGGCATTATAAACCTTCCCTTCTGCCAAATGTCTGACCAGGGGTTTCAGTTCCACATTGAGTTTAGGGTTGGGATGTGAACCAGCAGGGAGCCCTATACCCTGAGAAGGGGACATTAAAAACAACTACACCTGAGAGAGCCCTAGCAGGTTTGTGTGTGTGTGTGTGTGTGTGTGTGTGTGTGTGAGAGAGAGCACACACACACACACACACACACACACACACACACACACACACACACACACACACACACACACACACACACACACACACACACACACACACACACACACCTGAGCGAGCACTAGCAGGTTTAACAGCAGGAGATTTGTATAATGTGGACTGCTGGCCCTTAAACAGGAAATGACTCTCAGAGCAGCTAGAATGTCTGGGTCCAGAGTTGGACCAGGGTGGTGTGTTAGCTGAGGACGTGTCCATTGAGGGATGTATAGTAGGGCAGAGGTGAAATGAGAGGGAGACTAGAGCCCCCTAGTGGATATTTACTGTATGCACTTCATGACCCTGTTTATCTGTGCTTGACGTAGAAGTTGACCCCAACAACAGACCCAGGATCAGTTTGGACAGTTTGGAGGGAGATGAGGATGCACACGTCCAAAGCACAAAAATAATTCCTAGACTATGTCCAACTGACCCAGTCAATTATTACAGTAGCCTTGCAGAGTCCTTGTTAAAGGATTACTTAATTTAAAAAGCATATTTCTCATCAATCCTCCATAAGTATGCTCCCAAAATAGGATTATGTTGTGCATTAAAGCCTCATAGATATCCTAATGACAAACTTCTATTTACTTCCTGTAATGCAAAACTCATAATCAAACCACTATTCCAGGAAGTAAAATTAAGCTCCAGGTCTCTTACTTGGAAGGCAGCGAACCACATGAGCCAGTCTAGCCTATAGTGGTAGGGGGAGAGGAAGCAGGGCCGTCTCTTAAGGTCCCCGGGCTTACACAGGAACTGGTACTCCTCCCACACTGCTTCCGGGTCGTTGGGGTCAATGCTCAGCGTGCCCTGGAGAATCACCTCGGTTCTCTCTTTAGTGATGCTGCGGAGAGAGAGAGAGAGAGAGAGAGAGAGAGAGAGAGAGAGAGAGAGAGAGAGAGAGAGAGAGAGAGAGAGTGGGAAAAGGGAAGATGGACAAGGAGAGAGTTAGGGAGGGAGTGTGAGAGTTACAGTAACAATAATGAAGAGTAAAGAGAGAGAAGAGCACAGAGGGAAGGGTGAAGAAGAACATAAATAAGAAGAGAAAAGAAGGGATAGAAAAAGAGACAGGAGCGAGGCGTACAGTAGGAGGCATTGAGGATGAGGAGAGATGGAGAGAAGGAGGAGAGACGGAGAGAGGAGGAGGAGAGACAGAGAGAGTAGGGGGGAGGAGGAGGAGAGAGGAGAGAGGAGGGAGGAAGAGGAGAGACAGAGAGAGCAGGGGGGAGGAGGAGAGATGGAGAGAGGAGAGACAGAGAGTGTAGGGAGGAGGAGGAGAGATGGAGAGACAGGGGAGGAAGAGGGGACACTGGAGGAGGGGAGAAGAGGAGGATGACGTAGGAAGCTGTACCTGCCGAAGGCCCCATAGGTGTTGACAATACGGAGCGGGTCGAAGGAGGTGTTCATCACCTGTCTGGAGCTCAGCAGGTTCATCACTACGGGAACGCTCAGGAAACCAATCAGAACGCCCAGAGCCACGTTCACCAACCGCCGGATCATCATACCTACAGTACAGGAAGGACGTGATAAAATGGGAGAACGTGTGTGTGTGTGTGTGTGTGTGTGTGTGTGTCTGTGTCTGTGTGCGTATGCCTGCGTGTGCAAGCATTTGTGTGCGGTGTGTGTGTGTATGTATGCATGTGTGTGCATGCATGTGTGTATTGAAGGCACATGGGCTCCCTTTGGCAGTTCCAGAGAGGGGGGGCTTTGTCTATGAGGTCATGGAGTGCTTCGACAACCAGAGGAGCAGACAGCTCCAAATCCCTCCTACCTGTCTGGCAGAGCAGGGGCAGCCAGGCCCAAGTCTGCTAAAACCATTCATCACAACCCTACTATACCTGTTGTTTCAGTTAAACAACTGAGTTTTACAGTCTCACAAAAGGACCAAAAAAAACACACACACACATACTGCGGGTAATAGGACATTTTATACCCACTTAAGTTACATATTACTCAACATAAAAGCCATTAGTAATTCCTGGGAGACCAATTAGAAAAGTCCACTATTTGTGCTTTAACCACATGCCCACTCAACTCTAAAAACCTAAATATGCACTCTCTCAACCTCTCACTTAAATCCACTCTGTGCCTCAACTAACCAGCTTTGCTCACATACAGGACATAATCTCCAGCTGTCTCTCTTCTTTCTCCCCTCTCTCTCCTCTCCTCTCACTCCTCAGCTGTCCCTGTGCTAATCCCCACTCTCCCCAAACTCCTGTTCTTTTACATACCCAGTCACATCTGTGTTGATGGCCTGAACCCCAACACCCCCTGCCACCACCCACGTCTACCATCTGCCCTGCCTCCCCCTGCCACCACCCACGTCTACCATCTGCCCTGCCTCCCCCTGCAGCCTGCTCCATCTGCCCTACCTCACCCTGCACCCTGTTCCATCTGCCCTGCATCCCCCTGCTCCAGATACCCTGCCTCCCCCTTCACCCTGCTCCAGATACCCTGTCTCCCCCTTCACCCTGCTCCAGATACCCTGCCTCCCCCTTCACCCTGCTCCAGATGCCCTGCCTCACCCATACAGTAGCCTGATCCATCTGCCCTGCCTCCCCCTGCAGCATCTGCCCTGCAGATGTGCCTGCAGGTGTGACTGTTGGAGCTGGGGGGTGGAAGACTCCAATAAGGTAGGGGACCATAGACACACGCACGCAGGCACGCACACACACAGCAACTGGTATAGTCATCAGCCGTACCCTGTGGAGCGGTAGCCAGGCTGAGGCAGTAGACCGGGGCTGGGTCTAATAGCTCCTCTCTGCCATCATTAGGCAGAACTATAAAACATCCAGACAGGATATCAAGGCTGCTGAAACACTACCTGACCTGGCTAGGTGCTTGGCCGGCTGGCAGGTTCCTCCTCCCAAATACCCAGAATTCCAGGAATATATCCACAATCCATCAGTCCCTGTTGGTTTCCTCCCCTTTAAATTGTGTCTGAGACATGGGAGTGGTAAGTTGTGTATGTATGTGTGTGTGTGTGTGTGTATGTATGTGTGTGTGTGCGTGTGTGCGTGTGTGTGTGTGTGTGTGTGTGTGTGTGCGTGTGCGTGTGTGTGTGTGTGTGTGTGTGTGTGTGTACTCTAAGGCACTAGTATAAGGCCTTTACCTCTAGTCAGTAAGAGGTAAGGCTCATGGAGGTGTGTCTATGTAGGGTACCTCTGGTGGGTTTAAGGGTCCGTCCCGCGGCTTCCTCAGCCTGGAGGTCCAGTACGGCCTGCTTGGCCCCACGGCCCGAGCTGAACAGGAAGGCCAGAGACGCGTCATCAAAGCAGGCCAGACTGGGTACCATAGTCAGCCAGTTGAGGAAGCTCAGGTTCCCACTCACTATCAACGTCACCTGCATGGGGATGGGGGGGGGGGGGGGGGGGGGGGGGTAGGGGAAGAGAGACTATAATTATGGTAAAGGTTTATACAAAGAGAGATAAAGTAATATCTGGGTGTTCATGTATCTATACAGCTCCTGGAAAACCCTTAAATTCATACCAGCGAAAATAATAATTGATACTCAAGACAAGAGTACTACAGTAGCCATCACTACAGCCATGAGGATCACAGTGGCTCCACTAGGGGGCACTGAGACGACAGAGTGCCACTAAGGTAGAGGTTATCCTTCGGCACAGATCTAGGTTCAGCTCACCCTACCTCAATCCTAACCTAACCCATTATGGGCACAAACGCTAAAACAGACCATAGACCAGGGCCTACAGCAGTGATCCTCAATCAAGGTCCTGGAGAGCCACAGTACTCCAGGCTTTTGTCCTGCATCTCAGCATTGACACACCTCATTCAGCTAATCAAGCTTTATTTTAAGATAAGTTGATTATAGCTTAATCAGGTGTGATACTGTAGCACTAGGCTGGGGCAAAAAAAAAAAAAAGGACCTGGATTGAAGATCACTGGTCTAGCGAATCACCTGGAAGAAGATCTGCAACGATCCGTTGACGATGCACATCCGGCGGCCCAGGAATGTGAAGAGGGGCACGATGAGCTCGATGAAGTGATTGGACAATGTCTCGAAGCGGTGGAACCACCATGGGGAACGGTGCATGTAGTACGACATGGGGTTAGGAACCGGCTGAGTCTGGATGAGAGGGGTGGGGGGAGAGGGGGGGAGAGAGAGAGAGAGAGAGAGAGAGAGAATCAAAAAACAGGCAAACACACACACATGGAATTGGGACAATGTGGTAAACACCAGTGTTCTCCTTAGGTCTCCAGGGAGAATATGAGAGAGCAAGAGCCTGGAGTCAGTGCCTCATTGTGGGGTGAGGAGCAGAGCCTAGAGGAGGAGAGTCTAACCAACCACATCCTTCCTGCTTACACCACAGAGCCGGGGCAAGACAATGGGACAACAATAGCCACAGACAGATAGGGTTAAGGGTCCACCAAACGTCCCCCTGAGGTCACCACACAGAGTGACTACTTCCAGGTCAGGGAGGGAGCCATTCTGTGTCGACTAGTTTTGCCAAGGAACAATATTCAAATACAGATGCATGATGCTGTATATTCAGCACATACATATCAGTGGAGGCTGGTTGAGGGAGAAATCGGAGGACGGGCTCATTGTAATAGATGGAATGAGGAGTGATATCAACCACAAGTGGTATGTATGCCATTTAGCTAACGCTTTTATCCAAAGCGACTTTCAGGTACAGTGAGTGTATACAGTACATGTCTTGTATATATGGTCCCGTTGGGAATCCAACCCACAACCGTAGCGTTGCTACGGTGGCGCCATGCTCTTCCAACTGAGCCACAGAGAACCAGCTGTTGCCAGAGGACATGTGTGTGAGCATCACGACAGTCGGAGGTGTTTGCATAAAGTTACAGATTAGCAGCCAAGTGCATACCATCACAGATAACACCTGATGACAGGACGTCCAAGTTTGCATGGATCCAGCTCCAGCAACTGCATTTGCATCAGGGCCGTCAGTGGGACCTGACCATCACTCCCTTCACACAGCGGCTACTGTACATAAAGAAAGACTGCCCCAGTGACAATGTATGCAAACACAAGGCTTATGTGATCCTAAATATGAAACTGAATGTGTTTCTTTCCTCAGTTTGCTTTGGCATAAAAGCCTGTCACAAAGTGGTGTAGTGGAGGCATATATACAACCACCCCTTGGGGAACATTGGGCTATGTAAAGACAGTGCCTTATTTAGATGACGGTAATCCCATCCAAACAGTCCATCCTCAGAGAGGTCTTTCAGAGCAGGGCAGTAGGGTGGGGTGGGGTGGGCACAGTGGGTAGTAGACTGGGCCAGGGATGAGGGGGAGCGGGGGTAGCCTATATAGAGGTCTGTGGACCACCACACCCCTGGACAGCCTAGGGCACAGAGCCTACAACCTCAGATAACCAAACACACCCCCGGCGCCCTTACAGAGAAAACAACCCAACACAAACAAAACATCCCCCCCCCCCAGCCTACCCACTCAAAAAGACTCACAGAGCGCCACTCCCAGCATGCACTGCTGCCGGCAGCCCTGCCCTGTCATGGCTAAAAGGGACCAGTGTGGTGGAGCAGGGGTGTGGGCCGGGGGGGGGGGGGGGGGCGGGGGTGGGGGGGGCAGGGGAAGGAGGGGCAGTCAGGCCTCACCTGGCGCCTGGAGCTTCCGGTGAGGTGGTGTTAGCAGGCAGGGGGGGGAGGGGGGCAGTCTGCTTTACCCCCCGAGGGTGTTGACAGTTTGAGCGGTGTGATGTTTGCACTGGGAGACTGGGCTGCATGGAGGTAGGTACGTATGAGTCCTCAGGCTATGGACTGCTCCCTTAATATGCTTTTCCATTAATCCCAGTCTAAACAACCCGGAATTCCAGGTTAGACACCAAACAACTTGGAATAAACTGAAAAATCTCCTTTCTTTTTATATGCATGTTTAAAATTATACTAGGGGTTTATTCAAGCGCTCTTCATCCCAATAGCCAACTTGGCTGACCAGTAATTGGCCAGAGACATATTCTAGACAGGTCCCCATCACCTTGGCCCAGAAGAGGGTTATACAGTTGAACACGTATTGAGTTAAGGCTCACTCTGGCTGAATAGAAGCCCTGTGTGTCCCCCTCAGCAGACTCAGATATGGGGGGTTATGATGCACACAGGGGCCTTTGAGTTCCAGGATTCGACCCTCCACAACTCACACCCAGGGACCCTTAGGAGAGAGCCGGCCAGAGGGGGGAGGAGGGGCTGGGGCTGGGGCTGGGGCTGGGGCTGGGGCTGGGGCTGGGGCTGGGGCTGGGGCTGGGGCTGGGGTTGGGGCTGGGAGTTGCAGGAATGGAGACAGGCATGTTATGCAGCATTTTGATTCAGCAATGCCCTGTGTTACAATGATAGAGTAGGGAGCCGTAGAACATATGTTAACGGACACTAATATGTATAGACACACACACACACACACACAGACACACACACACACACACACACACACACACACACACACACACACACACACACACACACAAAGGAATTCGAAAGAGTTTATCAGAAAATCTGGTCTACAAATTGGAAGCCATACTACACTAGTTTTCATACTTAATAAGACTTGTAATATAGCCTTGACATTTGAATGTACTGTATGTTCACATGTTCCTTGTATGTACAGTATATTCAAATGTTGCCAGCAAATTAGGGCACTGAACACACAGCTAACTCAAATCAACTGCAACATTTCAGCCAGTCTGCCCTTCATATCACTGCTCTTAAAAGCCTATAACTTTCCACAGCCGGGCTTTAAAACAACGGCATAACTTTCTACAGCCGTGCTTTAACAGACAGGCATAAAGACATCACAATGAGTGAGTCATGATGTTGACCACCACACAAATAAAAAGGTTTTCCAGTTAATGGGAAATCCACACAGCAAGTGGAAACAGAGATATGCCAGGACTGGCTCTGTGTATGGAGACCTGTCCAGCATAGTCAGGTGCAGAGAATAAGTTGCTGCATTTACTATAAGCTACTATTAGTTAACAGTACACTATTAGCTAGTGACTAATTAGCTAGTTATCAATGAGGCTGGCTGGTGGTAGGACAGAGCTGGACATACAGGGGGGGCTGTAGAGCAGGGGAGGCTGGTGGAGGTAGACATCGGAGGACAGGCTAATCGTAATGCATGGATTGCAATGAGGAATACTATGATGATCCTTATCAATGAAGACCATTCCCTCATTCCAATCCATGCACTACAATGAGCCTGTCCTCCAATGTCTACCTCCACCAGCCTCCCTGCATCCCAATAACATAGAGCAATTTAGGGAACGTTGTCACACACTAGGGGTGTGGCTGGGTGTCCCAGCCAGCCATCCCAGCCAGTCCCAAAGGACACAGTAGTGTATTCCGGGTTGCTTTAATTAGAGGATGCTCCCAGTGCTCTGGGCTAGGGATGACATAGCACTGTGGGTTTCCCTCCTATGGGGAAAAGCAAACATGGCGGCCTGGCAGGTCTGAGAGACGGTCTGGGTAAAGACTGGATGATTTATTAGTCCTCAAGCAGTGGTTGGTTGGTTGGTCGGTTGGTTGGTCAGTTGTTTCCCATATTGTTTTGAGCGCTGAGCCTTCATGTGCTTTTGGAAATACCTCGTCACCCACCGAGTAAACAACAGCACTTTTTGCAGCTGAATGCATCTTAAATCTTAGTCCGAAAGGAGTCAGAAAGACTCTACATAGCTAGCGCCTCCACAGGGCAGAGCAACAGCCCCCTACGTCTCCTATGCCCCTCTCCTTCCATACCACTGAGTCATCTCAACTCTGTTCATCCTTACCACCTACGGGTTTCCCTGATACCCTGCCAGGTCCAGGGGGCCCAACAGTACGTTGGCCAATCCTAAATAAAGACTACCCCCCCTCCCCCACCCCCCCCTCCCCCTTCCAGTGAGTCAGGGGCAGCAAATACAGCAGCGTGGCACGGGGAGGTAAGGACAAGAAGGCACAGGAGGCCATGGTCAATAAAGTGGTTAGTTTAATCCACTTATCGATGGCAGGCAATTGATAAGGATCATCTGCTTAGGATAATCAGTCAGCAGCATGACACAGCAGAAGGGGAAGTCCTAATGATAGGATGTGAATGAGCGATACACACACACATGACTCTATTACAACCATCTCTCTCTCTCTTCTAAATTCGCCACATACACACACACACACACACACACACACACAAACACAGGTGCGCACACACACACACACACACACACACACACACACACACAGGTGCGCACACACATGCAAATACACACAGGCAGGGACATACACTTACACACTAACAGACACACAAGCACATGTTCAACACCTAACCTTACAGTAAGTCAAATCTGATCTGGATGATATGTTAGTTAGCCTAAGCTTTAAACAGATAATGGGGTAATTGAATCAAATCTGATTTAACTTGATATGGTCAGCTGAATCCCACAAATTTTAAAACCTCACAACATGTGATCAGAACCACCATGCATGCACGCACGCACACACACGCACGCACACGCGCACACACACACACACACACACACACACACGCACGCATGCACACACACCTCATAGTGGTAGTCCATGCAGGTCAGGTCTCTCCAACAGCGGTCCCCTCTGATCTTGATCAGACCCTGCGGAGGAGAGGAGGAGGACCTGTCAATCAATCATCTTAAACATACCTTTATGAACCCTTTATTGGTGGATTTCTTGTTGGGATTGTGAAGGGCAAATATTGTAAGCTTTACAGGTCATAAACTTGGAACGAATCACATAAGAGAGCATACAGTACATCGAATCACAAACATCAAACTATACATACTGTTCCAATTGACCAAGAACAGTAATAAAGTCTGTATCTAATTTAACATCCACTAAATGAGCATGAAACTTGAACTTCAGGCCTAATAATATTTCGATACACTGCATTACCAAGCTCAATCACTTCTTTAAAAAAACAAAAAAAATCGTATGTATCTTAAATGAACCCATGACAGGATGGTGTGCTATCACTAAAAACCAAACTATTTAAATTAGAAAGATGCACGTCAGTAGGCTATATGATATTATTTGCCTGCGTCAAAACATTTATCTCCGAAAGAATCTCCCCCCTGATGGCCAGGGAAGCTGGTCTGAGAATAGCTGTTCATACTCCACCACTCAAAGCCGTTTCTCCAGAGGGATTCTGAAAAGGACCTGTTTCATAAAGTGTCTTTATGTTGGTAATTTCTGGGAGAATAAACATTTGTGTACAGCTGATGCAAAAAATCAATTTGTTGTGTTTGAATAAACTGTCTCTATTCAAGCCCTCGTAAATTGTGGTATTGTCCAGACAGATGAAGAGAAGGCTTGTTGTATTGACAAGAGGAGAGAAAGGGAAGATTCTACTGGACTAATGTGATTTCCACCTCCTCTCTTTCATCCATCTCTTGATGTACAATGGAACTTTACATCATACCGCACGGCCATAGTGTGTGTGTGTGTGTGTGTGTGTGTGTGTGTTTGGTGTGTGTGTGTGTGTGTGTGTGTGTGTGTGTGTGTGTGTGTGTGTGTGTGTGTGTGTGTGTGTGTGTGTGTGTGTGTCAGTTACAATACCTTACTGTGCCACTGTTTCCACCTTATTTGAAATTCGTTGCACATTTGTCAATATGTGGTTCTCAAAACTAATACTACAGGTATTCAATCTTTATGGGCCACCCCTTTGCCCTATTTTCCAACCAATGGGGATATGAGTGAAATGTTTGTCACATTATTTGAGACAGACATACCTTACATACTCTATGGGCTCATTTCCCGGACACAAATTAAGATTAGTTTTAGACTAAAATGCATCATCAATGGAGATTTACTATAGCAAATTTTACTTAGTCCAGGACTAGACTTAATCTGTGTCGGGGAAGCCAGCCCTCAATATAAAATCTCCATTAAAGACTCTTTTTAGTCTAGGATTTGCCCTACTCCGTGTCCGGGAAACTAGCCTTATAAATCCAAAGTGGTCATGATAGCCTAGCCAGCGTGTGCAGCTGGTTCCGTGCGGAGTGCTCAAGTCACCTTATCACCGATTGAATTACCCGACCACAGCGAAGAGCCAAGAGAGGAGAAGAGGCCATTTTCTGCCTGTGCATTGACAGACATTAATCTGTCTTTAATGTGTGTAATCACATTAAAGATGAACAGATGAGCAAAATTAAGAGGAGAAAAACGAGGAAGGACAAGTGAGGAGAAAGAGCTGGATTGTGCCGTGATTAATCTATTTGGCCCTGATTTAATCTTCAATTCTAGGAAATAAAAAAGCGTCTCTGAAAAAGAACAGAGCAAAAAGGCAAGTCGGAGTGACATAGAGAGAGAGAGAGAGAGAGAGAGAGAGAGAGAGAGAGAGAGAGAGGAGGAGACACAAAGTAAAAGCCCTCTTCAGTAATCCATCTCTTTCCAAAGCAGATGTTACAGTAGGTCCTGTTATTCTTGTATTGAAGCTTTCTGAACCCATTAGGACTGGTTGTGAGGACAGATACCAGCACGGTACTTCCCCTACCACAACTTGTTCCCCCCTGTGTTTTACCCTTTGGATGCCTATAGAGACCATCTAAAACCTACGTGGGAGGTACACTGCTGAGAGCCAAGAAGCTCAGAACTCTAAATTAGCTCCACTTAGTAGCATTCACCCTGTCCACGGTCTCTCCTGCATCCCTAGGCCCCGGTCCCAAGGCCCCCGCTCTTTGTCCTGCCCACGGAATAAAAGAGGTTAATGTGTATTATCATGATCCATATTGCAGGCTGATACACCCCCAGGGAGTGGTGGGGGGGTGGAGGGATGGAGGGTGGGGGTACACTGACGCTAGCAGCTAATTCATGGGTTACCTTTGCCATTTATCAGATAGCATTCTTGCATCTATGACATTACACAATAATCTAATAAGGGGTCCGGGAATGTATTTTCCCCTCGGAAAAATGTGATCCACTAATGTGAAAATGACCGCCCCCCCCCCCCACCCACCCCTTGTCCACCACTTACTTATCCTCCCCATCTCAGCTGGGCAATAAAGCAGCAGCCATCCCACCGTTCTATTTAAACACTAGCAGATGGGTTTGTGTCAGTGACACATTCTAACAACGTGCAACGGCAAACTTCAACGATAGCTTGTGTTTTGTTCCGCAGATACAGAGCCAGGGGCCAAAAGAGAAGAGGAATGAGAGCCTTGAAAGACTAAGACAGATCGAAACAACAGTTCTTAGGGGGTAATAACTCACTCTTACACAATAGGAGAACTGCAATTTGAGCAGCAGTAAAAGCTGAGAGAAAGAGAGAGAGAGCAGCCCTGGTCAAAGTTAGGGGTTGAATGACGCTGACTGTAGGACGGACTTGGAATGGTGAACCACAACGGTTCTTATGAAACATTATGGTTAAGGAAATAAAATGTGATCCGTCTAAATGACAGAATATGGACACGACTCCTCATAGGAGACTGCAGAGGGGAAACCTGGAACACAATCATGGATGCTGAGGCTTAAAGTGCTAGTCTGTCCTACCAATGTGCAATCAAAATGTGCTCACATATACACTGAGGGCTGGTGCCATGACTAGAGAGAGCCATTTGGGGTCACTGGCTCAAATCCTAATTTCTGTTGAGGGGACGACTACACTGAAAGCAAAACCCTGTGGCTTCAACTAAAGACAAGCAATTGTAGGGTACATTTCAGAAGCAACAGGAATACAGGAAAACTGCTCTAGGAAATCACTCTGTTTATAAGCAAATAAAATAAGCATTGATGCGCTTCGCAGGACATGAGACTGTCAATATTGACACATCTGCTTGTCATGGGGCATGGAATGTGCAATAATGTTGTTAAACTTCGTTAGCCAAATTGGGGTTATCAGGACATTGGATTCTGGTTATAACTTGTTGGGTGTTTACATGTCCAAAATGCCCATAATCAAATCCAGTCATGAGGTCCTGAGTATCATCAATTCCTATCACATATTTGGACCATAGAGATTACCAGAATTCCCCCTAGAGACTGGATGACAGTAATGCAATGTTAATGGGGAGGTTATTTCAACAGCCTTTTTAGTGGAAGGGTCCATCTGTTGAAATTCAGGACTGCTTTCAGATGTTTACTGTTACAAAGACATTAAGTGTTACAAAACCATCTCTTGGTCCGATTCGTTTTTTTGATCCAATGGTACCTTGTGATACTGTAGCAATATTTGTAATATCATAACACATGGTGAGACTTTTATTCTACATCTTTTTGAACGGGCATACAAACTCACTATCCCATGAAATTTGTCATCATAAAAAAAAGTCCTTTCCATGACAAATTGAATTGGTGCATGTGACTTCAATAAAACACTAGTGTGTTAGTGTTTTGTTCCACAGAACCTGGACTCCATCCACACATCTGAAACGGAACCACAACTCCTGCCCTCCAGGTACAGGCTTGAGCTGCTGCAAATGTGCCAACGACATCCAGCAAGTCCCCCCATTTCCTGTCTGAGAGGTGCACTGAGATTTACGCTGGCTCCCGACAATAAAACAAAGGATGGTGGAAAAGAGAGAGTGGTGGACGTGTCAACGCTGGTTTGGAGTGCTGTAAGTCAGGCTCTGAGAGGGAGAGAGGGAGAGAGGGAGAGAGAGAGAGAGAGAGAGAGAGAGAGAGAGAACTGGGCAGGGGAAGGCCCTGAGGATGTCATTAGCAATACCTAGACCTAGACGGACCCGAGACGCTCAGAAGGTTGGCCTTTCCAGGCCTAACACACCCTGCCCTGGCCTTTTCTCTCTCTCTCATGGAAAGGTAGACTGTTTCAGGACTTTCTCAGTGAATGTTGATCTCTCTTTCACACTCTCTCTCACTCTACCTGGCCTACAGTACATGCACACCATCACCAGCAACCAATGCTGCCACTTTCTTCAATACGATACCAGCTTCACCCAAGACCAGGCCAGCAACAAAGGAAAAAAGAAAATCCTACAATATATATATATATATATTAGGATATTCTACTCTCCAAAAAGGAAATTCATTTGGCAATCATTCATTTAGCAATCATTCATTTGGCGTCATGGTTTGTTCTGACATGCTACGGTAAATAAGAGTGACAGGGCTTTCTGCTTGTTCCTGCCAAGCCCCGAAAGGTACGCCCTAACACCCCTGCCAACAGCCAAAAAGGTACAGCCCGATGGGCCTTGCCAAGAGCCTAAACAGGAAGACTGTAAACACTTCCAGAGACGCAGAAACATGAACAATATGTTTCTCCACAGGACGAATCAACTACATTACCGATATAACAGTGAGCCTTTTATTCTGTGTCAAATCTTTATGGTACATTGACCTCTCACTATTGGTAATTCTCAATACTGGGGAAACAATGAGCGTTTCATACGTAGCTCCCCCAACCACTGTCCCAAGTCCCCATCAACAGGGCTCAGACAAAGGAGAAGGCAGGCCAGTTTGGACTGAGGCCAGCCTCAAAACACATCAACAACCAGTAGACAAGGACTGATGGAAACGAACCAGACCAACGGCCAACAGGAGACACTTCCTGTTCAAAAAGTGGTCGATCAGTACTGTAACATGGTTTCATTGGACAGCTTTGAATATCCGATCAGCAAGAGCTTGAGAGGGGAAGCAAAAACAGTGACGAGACTAATTGCTAAGAAGAACAACAAAACAATGAGATATGTCGACCAACAAACGTGATGACACCCTTCAGTCCAAATCCTCTCCAAAAGCCAAAAGAATAAGCCTTTGGATTATTTCTTTGCCCACACTTTGTACTCTTTACTACATTTCCTCAGATGTGATGCCTTGCTTTGCATGGTGCAGGACAGTTTAGTGCCCAAGTCTAAACTCTATCACACCCAGTCATGGGGTGCTGGCCCACTGGAGCCCTGATTATATTTCACAGTTTAAACACAGACACTGCCCTCTGCATCAGCTCTCATTAGCAACACTTAGCCTTCCGAGCTTACCCTCTTGATGCTAACCACTTCTGTCTCAAACTAAAGGAGATGCTTACACAATACGCACGCGCGCACGCGCATACACACACACACACACACACACGCACACACACACACACACACACACACACACACACACACACACACACACACACACACACACACACACACACACACACACACACACACACACACACACACACACACACACACACCTCCCTTATGACGTGAAAGCAAATGAGGAGGAACAGGGGAAGAGTGAATGTCTTCAGGGATGTTTTCAACATGTGAGGAAGGGCCTGACTTCTAAAAGAATTAAAACACCCAAATGGAGAGAACACACTAGACACATGGAGGTAGACAGATGATCTGTTTAGATGAATTCAGAAGAAATTAACTTCAAAGAATACTGACATCCTCAATAGCACCATTCAAAATCATCCAGACACAACTGTGACTGCGCTTAATGTCAATTTACTAAATCTAAATCAATAAATACAAGGGAAGAAGAGGGTTTTAATACATTCTGTGACGGCAAGCACCCTGGAACGAATGTTATTCTCCTTAGGTTGCTTTATAATGAGGTTTACAAGTCCTCTTCACTTTGGAGAAGTCAACAGCAGGGTAACGGTGGCGAACCACAATCTGAGGGCTAGATTACCCTGACCAACCCTAACCCACACTGACAGACCCTTACACACCCTGACCAACCCTAACACACCTTGACCAACCCTAACCCAACTTGACCAACCCTAACACACCCTGACCAACCCTAACCAAGTTTGACCAACCCTAACACACCCTGACCAACCCTAACCCGCCTTGACCAACCCTAACACACCCTGACCAACCCTAACCCACCTTGACCAACCCTAACACACCCTGACCAACCCTAACCCGCCTTGACCAACCCTAACACACCCTGACAGATCTTTAACGTTAAATGATGATGACCTTCCTTTTTATAACTTCAATGTCATTCTATAAAACTTCCTAAGACTTTCCTAAACTGGTAACATTTAAACTCTATCACCTACAGTAACGCATGGACAGAGGTTCAATCATATACTGTACTCTCCATTTAAAAAATCTATTTTCTGAACAATAAATTAATTCGACTATCCAAAAACAACTTGCAGTCTTAACACAGACAAAACCAAAATTACCCTGCTATTAAAGCTGGTAATTGGTTAGGCCATATCTGGTGGGACTTAGTCTTTGTTCTGGTTTCAATAAACATGCTGTAATGACTTTGTGCCTTGGGGAAACAGCTTGGGCTTTTTACAGTTGTAAGCACTTAAGCCAATCATATTGTTGGCAGATTTGACTAGTGAGCATGCAGCCCCCTCGTTGCTCCACTTTACGGTCTTAATTGAAAAAATACTTCAAAATCGTGGCACCCCCCCCCCCACCCCTAATCCCCACCCATGTTTTGGCATGTTACAGTGCTAGCTCAGTGTTCTGTACTGTATCTGCTATGGAACCCATAAAACAGCCAGACAAATTGCCCAACTGACTGGTTTCATATTTGCATTTACAATGCTTGTCAGAGTTGCTCTGGGTGGTGGTTTTTCCAAAGGGAAGTGTCTAAGCCTGGTAGACACTTGTCATATAAACACGGCAAAGTCCACCCGTGTTTTTCCACATACTGACATCTGAAAGGTGAAATCAGATTGCTCCTCCGATGTTGTTGTGTCTGAGTCTGAGTGTGTGTGTGTGTGTGTGTGTGTGTGTGTGTGTGTGTGTGTGTGTGTGTGTGTGACTCACAGCCCCCAGCATGATGCGGACGATGAGCCAGCGAAAGGTCCAGATGGAGATGATGGAGGGGGGGCTGCGGGGGGGCACCTGGGCCAGGCTCCACACTGGGCACAGGAAAATCCCCAGGAAGCCTGTCTCCAACAGCTGACTCTCCCAACCTGGAGAGAGAGAGAGAGGAAGGGGGGAGAGAGAGAGGGTAGGGAAAATTCAGACAGAGGGGGAGTCAGACACACTGTGTGTGTGTGTGTGTGTGTGTGTGTGTGTGTGTGTGTGTGTGAGAGAGAGAGAGAGAGAGAGAGAGACTGATCGAGAGACAGAGACAGAGAGAGAGAGAAGGGGGGGGGGGGGGGTAGGGGGGGTTGGGAAGGAAAAGGAGAGCCAGGCAGAAAAGTGTCACCGAGAGAGAGGAGGGGTTTGAGATCAAAGCAGATGAGGGATAAAGATAGGCAGGGAAAGGGCATCCATGACAGGAGTAAGTAAAAGAAGTGAAAAACACACAGCCAAATAAGTCACGAGTGACCACCTCTCACCACATCTTGACCCAAACACTGCATGGAAAACAGAGAAAATGTAATATCTAATATTAAATTGTAATATCCTGAGGGTGAAGTAAATGTGGATAACAAAAACGCAAATACTCCCCTTTTGCATTCCACTTTGCATTAAAAACCCTGTCCTCTCTGCTCTAAAGACCTACGTACAGCAAGGACGCCAGGGATGCTTTGAATAACCAAATATGGCCGACTTTGATCGAACTCTTTCTGTAACGAGACATGTGTAGTAGCTGCCTGAACATGAGTTGTTCTCTTCACAGACCAGCCTGATGTAAAGTCAGCCAGGGGCTCTACCCACAGGCCCACCTGCTGCCTTCTCTCTTCAGCTGGACCCCATTGGACCCCCATAGCAGCTGCCGGCTGCCCCCTAAACAAAGACTTTCTTTGTCGTTCTCCTCCTCACCCCAGTGGACACGCTTGCAACCACAGCATAGTGGGCAGGCGAGAGATGGACAGAATAGACGTAGACAGAGAGAAATGGAGGGATGAGAGACAGAGATATGGAAGGGGATGTGTGGCTGAATGGTGAGAGGCGAACCACAGAACGGGACCACAGACTTCGGACTGGCGTCTCTCACTCAAGAGGTGTCATTAACCAATCAAAGAGCCAAAGTGACCTGGCTGCTTATCTGAACTGGAGACCTACATCCAGCCTTCTATTTATACCCTCTCCTGCTGTGATTAGATTCAACACAATTACCGCATTTGGAAGGTTAAGCCTAAGCGTCAATAAACCTCAGAGTCTGTGATCGAATCAGAGTTTTTGGGCTGGCAACTGAGAAATCCTGGGTAGTTAGCATTTAGCCTCCCCTAAAGCAGACACATCTGCTAACCTTGTTTGGCCCGGGTTCTGGCCCAGATGTTTACCGAGGCTGGGCGTTCACAGGGTTTGGGAGGCAGGCTCACACACACACACACACAGATAAGACACACACACACACACACACACACACACACACACACACACAGATAAGACACACACACACACACACACACACACACACACGCTTTGATGTCCTGGCCAACACACCAATATAGACCCTGATGAGAGGCGTTAAAGTGGATCAGCTGAGGCACATGGCTGGTGTGAGGGGGTTTGACGACTGACTCTATCATGATAAGATTACATATTGAAATGTTAGCACCCCCAAAAACCTCTATGGGGTAGATCACATTAACACATCAGAGCAAATTCAATAGGTCAACCAAGGAGCGGGTACAACAAGAGTTCTGTTGTGGCTGCATAAAGGTTGGAGAAGGTCTGTGCTTGAGGTGTGGTAAAGGAAAGGTTGTTAGGTCCAGGTGCAGATGAATATTGCGATTAATTTGAAGCACTCACACTTGATAGAGATAAGAGATTAACTTACCAAACGAGTACCTGGAAGGAGGAGGGAAAAGGGTAAGAATTAGTTTTTAGGGGAAAATAAAATGTATCTGTGTGCCTTCAGATTTGAATCAGTGTTGGTTTGGTAAGGTGGTCAATGTTTTTTCAGGATCATAGTCATAAACAAAAAACATTGGAAATGTCCAAAAACCACAGAGGCACTGTTACTGTACCACTTTGTATTAAATAGCCTTCATTTATTCATGGGCTAATTCATTTAAAATAACAGATCGAGACAAACAAAGTTTGTTGTCAACACATATCGGCCAAGTTGCCTTCATTGTCTTAGTCGATACGTTTAACAATTTGTTCTTAACTAAATAAAGGTTTAATAATTATTTGTTTTAAATAAGTGTCAGATTCCTTTACCACCCTTAATGTACATATCAGCTTGGGCATATATACTGTACTGTACCAGGCATGTATAACCAATATAACCAGTTCATACTGTATAGGCTACAATCACCACTTAATCAAATGACATGTAAGTGACAGAAATGTTAGTAATTTAAGCAGCCTAAAATATGAAACATGCTCTATTACAGTGTGGATAATGAGTTAACTCAATTAGACAAATGGCATTGACCATAAAGTGGGGTATGCCAGAATTCACCCTAATTTGTTTAACTAATTAGCAAACTACAGTACATCAGTGTTGGGATGGTTATAATGTTCCCTGACAATGATTGACAAAGTTGCTAGTCTGATGTGTGTTTCTTACTTGTACTGGAGATATGTTACATACACAACTGTCTGTGTGTGTGTGTGTGTGTGTGTGTGTGTGTGTGTGTGTGTGTGTGTGTGTGTGTGTGTGTGTGTGTGTGTGTCTCACTCACCAGAGCTGACCCACACTGACTAGAGAATGGTAGAGCAGCCACAGTGTTGCCATGATCACCATGTTGGCAGTGCCAGTCACCAGCACAAAGCCTGACAGCACCAGGCCTACCAGGGCGATGCCATCCAGGTTGGCATCCATATCTCCCCACTCCAGGAACCACAGGATGGAGGGTGTGTACGCCAGGGCAGCTGAGCCAATCTTACCCCCCACATAGCGCTTCACACTGGTCAGGTAGTCTTTACTGGGCATCAGCCCTCTCTCTCCTATCAGCTGCTTGTTCTGGTTGTAGGCAACACTGAATGCAACCACTACAGGGAGAGAGGGGTGTTACTGGAATGTATGAGGTGAATGTTTATGAACAAACTTATTGAGGATGTTTTTTTCGGTTATTTGGTTAAATGAATGATGATCTCGATTTACATGTGTTTTTATGGGATAAGGTTAGTTCACAGTTCAATGTCCATTTGATGTATCGATTCAGTATCGATTCCACAATATGATCATGCAAATTCATGCAAGTTTATTGAACTGATGAGAGTAACAAAAACAAGTTTTTTATTTAGCCACATGAAGGCAATCAGTTAGTCAGTGAGTTCGAACTTGCTACAACACTTACAGTAAATGAAAGCGATGGAACGTAGTAACACAATTCGAGTGAGCCAGTACGTCCCGGTTTGCAATGAAATCCCTTTCTTCTTCTTCCCTTCATATTTGAAAGTGTCCTCTCCGTCATGTGGGTCGTTGTCACTTGCATTGACCGCTGTCTTCAATGTCTCGACACGTCTTTTCCTCAAAGTGCTTTCAGAACTGTCACTGGGGGAAGCCATGTTGGAAGTGTGGAAGAGCACGTGACTAGAGGACGAGAGGAGAAGTCTGAAAACGCAGCGTTGCGCTTTTCAAATTCACCACAGACTAGGATCGAAGCGCAAGGTGTTAGGACTACACATCCAGTCAAGCCAGATAGTATGAAGCTCTGCAAATGTGTCCAATTAACCTTCTCTCAGGGAGCCGCGCAGTTGCTGCGCATAGAATCGACAGAGTGCACCTAATGTAACGAATTGAAAGTTATCTCAGAACCCAGAATTTCATAGCGTGCAAGGGGAATATTAAAGAAAAATAATGGTTATCTCTGAGCCTTTAATGTATGTAGCCTATTTGGTATTGTGTATTATGCTTTATATTAATATAATATGTCTACAATTGTTTTGCCTAAAACATCAATTACATCAAATACCCCCATTAGGCCTATTCCTATGAACAGAATTTCTATCTGTACTTGTTTCTGCCTATTTGGATAGCAAATAGGCTTATGTGGTTTACATATAGCCTAAGGGTGGCAGAACATACATAGGATTGGCTAAACAGTATCGGTCCAATTTAGGTAAGGATGTTGTCTAGATATGGATACTATACTCATATAATAAGGCTAAATGTTTTGGTGAATAGTAATAATAGGCCTATATGTAATACACGTTAGCCGGTTATGACGAGGATTAAAAAGCCAACCTGCTCATGGTTATCCACAAAAAGGGTGGATCCAGATGAACTAGGCTACAAACCAGTAAGATACAGGGGGTGGAGTAAAGGAACGCAACCTGAACAAAATTCTCTCAGCATAACCAAATCAAACTGAGTCTGAGGAGTGGGGGCATTGTATGTGTCTTTACAACAAGGTGTATGTGTCTTTACTACAAGGTGAAAACTAAGAACTCAAGGTTTGGGATACTACATTTGTGGCCAATCAGTGCGTTGTGCGTAAAATGCGCATTTGGAGAAATTTACAGACAACCAGATATACCAAAGCAATTGTGCATTTAATATGACCGAGGAGCACAGTAAGTCCTTCGCTGACCACCCGTGCAGTCCAGCAGGGACACCTAGCTCGATGTCTCAAGACGACTCGGATTCGGATGCCCCGTCCTCTCCAACCGGCTCCGACGGACAGGGGTCAGGGCTTCTACCCGGGATAACACAAAAACCGGACATCGAGGAAGACGACCGGTTCCCCGCTTGCATCCGAGATGCGGTGTCTCAGGTGCTAAACGGATATGACTGGTCGCTCGTGCCGATGCCCACCCGAGGGGACCGGTCTTTGAAAAACAAACCCCATGTGAAACGGCCGATGAACGCGTTTATGGTTTGGGCGCAGGCGGCGCGCAGGAAACTAGCGGACCAATACCCGCATCTTCACAACGCCGAGCTCAGCAAGACTCTGGGGAAGCTCTGGCGGTCAGTACATATTATGGAATTTATATTTCTTAAAATAAATGCAGCTTTCTTTTGTGATTTTACGCAGCATGGTAGCGAATTGTATTCTTGGAAATGGTTTTAGGACAAACCTAAATCATACAATAATAATTTAAAAAAAAAAACATAATGCATCAAAGAGAACAATATTGTCTATCAGTGTTGAGGAGTAACTCAACCTGAACTCTCATCATTAGTTCACTATCTATCAGGAATTTTGTCCCAAATATTGCAAAAATAGTTTTTCCATAATCAACTACATTTTTGATGTTGTTACATTAGGATGAATGATGGAGATTATAATAATTACAACATTGACATACAGTACAGCATTGTTTATCTGTTTCTGTTTAATTTATATTAAAAAAAACTCCAGCCTGCTCTCTGAGAGCGAGAAGAGGCCGTTTGTGGAGGAGGCAGAGAGACTCAGGGTCCAGCACAAGAAAGACTACCCTGACTACAAGTACCAGCCTCGGCGCCGCAAGAGCACCAAGCCTGGCCAAGGTGACTCAGACTTGGGGGCTGAGCTGGTTCACCTCCACCCAGGACAGATGTACAAGGTGGAACCAGGTCTGGGCAGACTGGCCACCATGGCAGAGGTGCACCATCATCCAGAGCGTATGGGTGAGTGGATTTAACCATCAAAGTAAATACATTCCTTCATTCCTAATCAATCAACACACAATAGCAGCATGTCCTACAGTAACATTTTCTCTCGGGTTGGTCTAATGATTGAAAGTGACCTTGGTGATGGTATTTCTGTCCCTGCTGTATGAGTATCTATTCCTCACTCCTTTACGGGAGAGCTGGGCTGAGGTGTTCGGTATCCCTTCTGTGTTTACAAACATGTCCTTATGTATTAGTAGTATATCTGTTTTTTCTATTATACAGGTCAGTCTCATGGACCCCCTACACCCCCCACCACCCCCAAGACAGAGCTGCACCTGGGGGTGAAACATGAGTGCCGGCGCCCCCTGGACAGTGGTCGTCAGAACATCGACTTCAGCAACGTGGACATCTCTGAACTCAGCAGTGACGTCATCAGCAACATGGAGGCCTTTGACGTCCACGAGTTCGACCAATACCTGCCTCTAAACGGCCACAGCTCTGCACCTGTGCCCCCGGAGCACAGCCACGGACCCAACCCCCCCTCTGGGTCCCTCAGCTCCTCCTATGGACATGCTCACTCCGGCGCCTCAGCGTGGGGTCCGAAAGGTGCTGGAGCAGTGCCCCTTTCCTCTTCCTCGTCCTCATCCTCACCTCCTAACGGCAGCGAGGCGCCTCATCAGAGGCCTCAGATCAAGACAGAGCAGCTGAGCCCCAGCCACTACAGCAGCCACCCCTCCCACCCAGGCTCCCCCCAAGCCCACCCCGACTACACCCCACTGAGCTCGGGGACCTGCTCCTCCTCGGCCCCCTCCTCCTCCTCCATCCCCCAGTGTGACTACACAGACCTGCAGAGCCCCAGCTACTATAGCGCCTACCCCAGCTACCCCGCCGGCCTCTACCAGTACCCTTACTTCCACTCCTCACGTCGACCCTACACCAACCCTCTCATCAACAGCCTGTCCATCCCCCCGCCCCACAGCCCCACCACAAGCTGGGAGCAGCCCGTCTACACCACACTCAGCAGGCCTTAAGCTAAGCAGCGGCTGCACAAGGCTTACATGTACACTATGCTTTCTGTTGGCTCAGTGTGTGTGTGTGTGTGTGTGTGTGTGTGTGTGTGTGTGTGTGTGTGTGTGTGTGTGTGTGCTACAGGCGAGGCTAGTGGAGACACACACACACAGACACACACACACACACACACACACATTGTCAGAACAATACAAGACCAAGTGCCTGCTGGTTTTATAAGGACAAACAGAGATTCTCAGAAGGTTCTTGTACATCCATCCAAGAAGTTTATGACTGGTACGACCTTCCCAATTGTGCATCTATCAGGACAGGATTATGCACGAATCCTCTGTGAGGAAATACACGGACCGCATTTCTACCATATTCATCTTTGTTTGCATTTCAGAAAGATTAAGATTGAGTCATTATGCTAACTTTTTTGTTGATTCTCATACATAATTTCATAACATAACACATTTTTACTTTGGGATGAACATTCTAGCTAACAAAACTACCAAACTAATAGTAACTCTGGTCTGTCGTTCCATTGACAGACCAAAAAGAGCAGTGGATTTTCACTTTGATGCAACAGGTGTTATAGTACAATCCTGTTTCCTGTGAATGGAGATTACAAAATTTCAGGGTTGAAGAAAAAATCAGTAAAACAATCTGCCATAGGCTACCGCACATGATGGACAGGACAGCTGGACTGAAGAGAGACAGACCATATAGCGCGGCCAGCTAAGTCCTGTGCATCTGCTGCACTTGTCAAGATCTGAAGAAGACATGAACGTACCAAAACAACACAGCAGTTCTGTATGGATGAAGGTTGTAGTGCCGTATTGAAAGAAAACGCCATTCACAACAACACTGAAAGACTGGTCAATGGACATTCCAGGTTTTGATTATTTGACGCTTATACTTGATTCTTGTTGACCCGACTGGATTACTTGTATGCTGGCTTTACAAGTAATGGAATAACTATAGACTCACAGCTGGTGCTTGTACAGTACGTGCTTTGATAAAAGATTGTTTTGCTTTTCCACCCATGAGAATAGCACTGCATATGTATGGTGCAGTTCCCTTTTGTTGCACTGGAGAAAGATTATTGTGTCATTTAAAGGGGCAATCTGTAATTGGTACATACTTTTTTCGACTTTTATATGAATGATATGTAGAGAATTACTCATAACTTAGAAATGAGCTCAGTTCAATTGTCTTACAGTACCTCATAAGAACCCTTAGTTTGTAAACAATGCAATTATAAACAAACACTGAATAGCTTCAAAACATGGTTAAAACTGTATGATAATCTCATGGATGGCCAGTCCTTACATCCATAGCTCTGTCTATGAAATTGAGAGTGGTTAGATTTCTCCAGCCCCATCCCTTAGCTGTTTACCCAAAAAGTGGCGGGGAGCCCGCTTTGTTGTTGTTTGAATTACAGATTGCACCTTTAAATGTGCTGTTTATCTGTCTTTGTGGGTGACCACACACTTATGCTGTTGTGAGTTTGCCTTTATGATGACATTGCTGAAATCCATTTGTCTAAACTCCAAACGAGAAGTTGTGTCCAATTGATCACACCTTTTTCTGGTCGTTCTGGATATATTTACTGACAGATAAATAAACATTAATATTTTTGAACAGTTTCCGCATTTTCTTTAATGGACAGGCCTACTGTACAATACAGACACTGTATACATAACCACATAGCTAATGTAGCTATCACACAAATCAAATGTCAGAGATGTCTGACATTGACGCATGGCTGTTAGACTGCTATATTTACACTCACATCGTGCTAAATCCCCAACCTTTTTGCCCCATGGGCTTCAATGCCAATAGATGGCTGCTGATTTGAGGTTCCACCCATTTTTAATGACTTCCTGTATGGTGCAAACCCCTGGTGTGACTCAGTACGTTAGTGTCTATGGAGTTTGCCTGGCCGAACAGGTCGCCAACGACAACAAGCAGCCAGACAGAACCAACATTGACTTACCCATGATTCCACAGGACTCTGGAGCCAGAGTGGAGGCTGGATACATCAGGAGATGGGGACGCTCGCTGTGATTCGCTCAGGCCACACACACACACACACACACACACACACACACACACACACACACACACACACACACACACACACACACACACACACACACACCACACACACACCACACACACACACACACACACACACACACACACACACACACAGGTGTTGAATTGGAGGGAGACACAGTTGAACTCATTTGGATGGATGAAAACACACAGTGGCAGTTGCATACATTTCAGTACAAAATCATGGAAAAAAACAAGCAATTTTGGGGACAGGTCCACCACCAAAATCCCAATTTATCCCCTTGACACACACCCTCACTGACACACTCTCCAGACCCCATACAGCAGCTGTCTTTGCTGGTCTTATATCGTAAAATTCTCTCAGGATATTCCAGATTTTTTCAGTTCAATTAGTCTTGGTAATTATGTCTGTGTACGTTTTTCAGATATTTGCCTATCAGTAGTTACCAAATGTTACCAATCAGTAGTTGTAGTAAAGCAGACAGCATTCACCAGTCTTTCATTCCGTTGAAGGCAATAAAAGGGATTCTTGTGTGTGCGTGTGTGTGTCCAAAGACTGTTCATGAGATTAGCCGTAGCCTCCCTAGCCTTCCACTGGGCGTTAATATCAAACAGCACCTGATTAGGTGAGGCTCCAATTCATCAGCTCCATTTAGCTCTGTTTCAGGGCAGACTTGGGTGCTTCAGTAACTGAACGGTCAGAACGGTCAGTAACTGAAACCAAAGATGACACAGAGAGAGGTATAAGTTTCTTCTTCCCCCCAAAAAATAAATAAAAATGTCCACTAACACGTTGTCACAATGCAGTGTAGGAATGATATAACAGGAAGTTACTGTAGGGTTCCTATCCCTAAGAGCTTTGCCTTCGAGTGGTCTGCTATGGTTGACAATGGCAGACAGAGTGTGACCGCGAAACCTCACTGTGGTAACAGAGGTAGACCACTCCACATCGCCTTGGCGCCAGTCCTTGGAAAAGCATCCCGTCCTCATCTCACAGACAGATGGCCCATCTTAAAGCCTGACTAAAAATGCCATCCCATTGGATGACCACACATATGTGTGTACTGTATTCTCCACATATGTTCAGTACCAGGGAACTATTTTGGATGTAGAATATAGTATAAGCAAAACCTAAATAGCATGCCTGTGTTTAATTATGGTACACAGATACTAAGAGGTACTGTAGATAGAAAAGACAAAACAGAACAACTCCCATCTTCCACAGTGCTGCCACCATGTTTACGCAGCGAGCCCAAACATCACTGGTGTCCAACAGGTAGCAGAGAGACTACATCGGAGGGGGGAAGAAAGGGAGAGGGTTAAAAAAAAGCGAGGGAAGGAGAGAAAGTGAAGAGGGGTAGAAAGAGAGGGTAACAGAGAGTGAAGGCAGCATGTGCAAGCGTGTCTCAGCTGTTGCTATGACGATTGGATCAAGCCTGACCCATGGAAGCTCTTAATCCACACACACACACACACACACACACACACACACACACACACACACACACACACACACACACACACACACACACACTCCCTAGAGGAGTTCCCGCCATTTTGAACCACATGTTGTCCTCTTATTGTGCGTTCACAATATCAATGCACACATGTTTGATACCATTCCTCATTCCTTTCCATGCATTACAATGAGCCCGTCCTTCGATTTCTACCTCCACCAGCCTCCCCTGGAGAACAGCTTTCCCATATGTACAGTAGAAAAAGAGACGTTGATTGGGCAAATATTCAAAACTATGCAGACAGATCCATCAACATCGACAGATGAACATACATACCCACACAGACACACTGATGTGTTGGGCCTACTGTCTGTGTGTGTGTGTGTGTGTGTGTGTGTGTGTGTGTGTGTGTGTGTGTGTGTGTGTGGCGTGAAGTAAGCTCACTGTAGCTCATGTCTATGATAACATTGGTCCCCCACACTTCACAACTGCTCAGTCACACTCCCCACCCCCCTCTGAGTGTCCAACCCTGGCTTAACACTGGAACTCTCCCTGGGTTCACTGGCAGCTGCCCCGCCTGCTTCAACTGCTTCTTCTAACAGCAGCTGTGTGATGGCTTCCTTTCCTTAACAAACACACAGAGCAATGGAGTGGACACACACACACATACACACACACACACACACACACACACACACGCATGTGCGCACACACACACACACACACACACACACACACACACACACAGAAAAATAGCACATTGAGCACATTATTAGTGGATCAAACCAATACAATGAAATAAACAATATTACTTTCACAATATTTGTTTTTATGTTGATATCAAGCTTAAGTAAACAAGACAAAGTCAATGGGATTGCTGTCAGCATTGTTCCATCTCATTGTGGCAGAGCCATACAATCAGGATCTGTATATTACAGTATCCTATAGTGCCCTCTAGTGCCTACCAATGGGTAAAACACATTGATTTTAGGGTCCTTAATTTACATCCAGTACTGTAGGCTACTACATCCAATTCAGTGCCACGGAGATGACCACTGTGATCAAATGCCTTTATCAAACAGCTATCAAAGTATGACATCAAATAAATGACAAATCTTTTTGCATAACTCCAAAGCAGCATTCACTGTGAATCAGAATATGTACAATATTTTAAAATAAATTATCAACAGTCATAGAATGAGTCTGACCCTGCTTAGAAGCATAAGGAGTTTAAGAATGTAAGTCCTGAAATTTGTGTGTGTGTATGTGTGTGTGTGTGTGTGTGTGTGTGTGTGTGTGTGTGTGTGTGTGTGTGTGTGTGTGTGTGTGTGTGTGTGTGTGTGTGTGTGTGTGCGCGCGCGGACTCACTCGCTTGCATGCATGCGCGCGTGTGTGTCATGTGTTTCTCAGCACCTTGGAAATTCAGTTTAATACAGATTCCATGTCAGCCTGAAATATGTCATTTTTTCCACATCAGCAATAAAAAGAAAACACTTCACTCCTCATATATCACTGTCACAGTGGAGGCTGATTGATGGAGGTTGAAATCGGAGGATGGGCTCATTGTAATGCACAGAATGGAATAAGGAATGGTATCAAACAATTGATAACATTCCTCGTTCCGTTCCATGCATTACAATGAGCTTGTCCTCCAATTCCTACCTCCACCAGCCTCCACTGCACTGTCATCAAAACTGTACATTCAATAAATTACAGTATTAGGCTAGCACAACATGACTCAAGTAGGGATCAACCACTCACAACACTTAGAATGGGGGTGCAGTGGGAGAGTCTAAGTGGCTAGGAAGGGAGGGGTGTTTGAAGTATACAGGAGGGAGCAGCAGTAGTGATGACCTTCCTCTGACCCCTGACCTCTAACTCTTAGGTCCTTTTAAAATAGAGGACGGGAGAGGTGGAGGGGAGTCCTTCTCTCTCTGTCTGTTTCCGTCCCTTTGTTTTTTTTTCTAGTCCATCGTTCCTCGCATTGAGCTCCATTGTCTCTGAGTGTTCAGTTTGGCTTCTGTAGATGAAACCTGTCTGGTCAGTCTGTGTGAGACTAGATCTGTCCAGTGCAGTGATAGCTCCTCCATCTCCAGTCTCAGGGCTTGTGTTTGAAATGAGCCTCCACTGCAACAGGGAAACAAGAGAACATCAGTTCCAACCACAACAGTGGAACATCAACATGACCACAGCAACGTAGCCATTTAGTATTGTGCTTCTGGAAAGACAATATCACTCGACAGTAATAGGAAGTAAATAGAAAGTCAACACACACTCCGTCTGCAATACTGCCACCATAGACCAAGAAACAACCTGTCAATCAAGTGATTCATAAATCCAGACTCCTGCCATGCAGACATCCAGCGTGCGTTGCTGTACATTCCAGACGCCACGCGGCCTTTACCTGCGTACTCCTGCGGCCTCATGGGCCGGTTGATGACCCTCTGGAAGGCGGCAATCCAGTCCTTCTGCTCCGCCTCCGTCTCACAGGCAAACAGGAACTTCCTGACGGGTGTTACTATGGTGATGCCATGGTTCCAGCGGTAGCCCTGGGTGGAGGGGGGCAGGCCAGGGAGCACGGTGTAGCTGTTCTCTTTACTCCCGATGAACACCTCACCACGCGCATACGCATCCTGGGGTGGGAGGGAGAGACAGAGAGAGGGAGATAATGGATAAGTGATAAGTTGAGCACAGAGAGAAACAACGACTAACAGACAAGTCAGGTTAAGATTTCTAGAACTATCTTCTCACCAGAGGGTCTTTGAAGTACATGAGCCTCCGGTCGTCCATGGTGAACCACCTCTTCTTAAAGCCCTCTGTGTGCTGGAGGGGGAGAGAGAAGGTCCAAACAAGGTCATTTGTCATTGGAGCTTTTGCTTTCATTTACCTATAAAGATGACAACAGAGCCAGAGGAGAAGCAAACCTTTGGGCCTGTTTTCTCCATGAAGCCCTCCTTCATGAAGTTACGGGTCAGTTTTGGCACCAGCTGGAGAATGAGAAGGCAGAAGTATTTAGTTGAAAAGCAGTAGCACTAGAACATAATAGAGGACACTTCTAATAATAAGATACGATAAATTCAGCTTGATAATGATAACAATAGTTATCAAAACTAAACTAAACAACTGTCTCCATAGCGTGTTGTGGACTGACCTCCTCATCATTGGCTCCAGGGAAGGCCACCTGTAGGTAGTGGAACCTCGCTGCTCTGATAGCATTGAACCAGTCCACCATTTCCTGATAAACGCACATGCGCGCACACACACACACACACACACACACACACACACACACACACACACACACACACACACACACACACACACACACACACACACAGAGAAGCATCGTAGATAGTCGTTGAGATATAGTCAGACCTAAGGTAAGAAATTATAAAAATGCTACATTTCTTTCATTGTCATGCAATCTGTTGGTACAGTATATTTAGCATTGACCAGCAGAGGGGGCTGTATGTGCCTATCTCCTAATACTCAGAGGAGACCCCCATTGAGAGTGATGATCTGTGTCCTCAGCACTAAAATCCCCAGATAGAGACAGTCAGCCAACAGCCCTTCACAACTCCTGCCAAGTTCCTCTGCTAGTGTGAATCATAGACCGGCACACTGAGAAGATTACACTGCAGGATCTAGTGGTATGTCACTGTATGTCACTGTGGAGAACATGGCTACTGATCAGACTCATTCGGTCATCCAGAATAGAGAGTGTGTGTGTGTGTGTGTGTGTGTGTGTGTGTGTGTGTGTGTGTGTGTGTGTGTGTATGTGTGTGTGTGTGTGTGTGTGTGTGTGTGTGTGTGTGTGTGTGTGTGTGTGTGTGTGTGTGCGTGCGCGTGTGCTTGCGTGCGTGCATTCGTGCGTTGTAACCCGGGGATACTCTCTGGTTGTCCACCTCACCTTGGAATCACTGTGGTAAACGAAGATGTTCCTGGTGCTATTGTCTCTCAGGTAGGTGATCTGCAGGCCATACGGGTTCCCGATTTTAGCTGGCTGGAACGTGGCGTTGAGGGTCTCAATCTTCATCACCGCCTTGGGGTCCCTCGCCTGGCGGAAACACACATACAGGTCATATAGTAGGATATAGAAAACACAGAATACATAGAAAAAATACATAGAAAAACATATAAATGCGAGATAAATGCAATATATATGCTTAGACAGACATATGGAATATGCATTTGGATCTTGTTGCCTGGTGGACAGACACCTATTGAGTATGACGGTGTGTGTGTGTGTGTGTGTGTGTGTGTGTGTGTGTGTGTGTGTGTGTGTGTGTGTGTGTGCTATGCCAATAACCAGAGAATAATTGTAACAATCTACAGTATTGTAGCCCAGTGTTCCAGTGTTTACGCGTGACCGAGTGTGTTGTTAATACAGGTGTGTTTATCCATGCGACCTGGATGCTTACATCCTGCTTGTTGAAGTACTTGAGGGCTCCCTCTCGCTCTGTCAGGATGAATTTTCGGCTGAGGAACTGACCGTTGTCTCGCCCCCGTTTCCATAGAAACCCCTCTCTGTATCCTAGGTACACACACACACACACACATCAGGAAGGCACACACACACACACATTAAAAACAAAACCAAAAAACTCACAGTAGACGAGAAGAAAGAGCAACAACAGGAGACAGAGATATGGAGAGACAGATGGAGTAAAGGTCAGAGAGAGAGAGAGAGAGAGAGAGAGATAGAGAGAGAGAGAGAGAGATAGAGAGAGAGAGAGAGAGATAGAGAGAGAGAGAGATAGAGAGAGAGAGAGAGAGATAGAGAGAGAGAGAGAGAGAGATAGAGAGAGAGAGAGAGAGAGTGGGAGGGAAGTCGGCAGGGAGAAAAAGATCACAGGAAGAATAAAAAACTCCCTGGTTCTAAAAGTACATCCTTTTACATGTTAATGACATACTGCTCTATTTCTGTCTCCCTGAATATAAGCCCTTTTAGGTCTATTTCTGGAGCTTTAAAAGGAAGTTGTTTAATTATATGAGGTGGCAGGCCAGAGGAGTAAGTAATTCATTACAGACACACTCCTCCTTCCACACACAGGATCTCTCTTTATCCCCCTCTCTCTTTCTTTCCCTCTCACTCTCTTTTGCTTGTTCCCTCTCTTTATCCCTCACTCCCTCCATTCCTCTCTCTCTAACACACACACGCACAAACACACAATATTCTCTTTCTTTTTAAAACACATACACAAGCATGTGTTAGTAAGACATACACACCCCTATTTTCAATCCCTTATCCCCATCCCTCACCCTTCAGGTTCCCCCTCCCCCCCACCCTCATCCTCCCCTGTCCCCCTGTCATGTGTTCATACCCCACCCCAGTCACAGAGCTTGGTGTCTCTCTCTCTCTGTCAGTCAGAGATGAATCATTCACCTAGCATTACCTCATCGATCAATAACCCCCCGCCCCTTCCCTCCTCCTCCTCCTTTGCAAACAGAATCAATACTGCCATCGACCCACAGGGGGCCCATTTACCTCCAGCAACCCTGCTCTACAGAAGCTAACTCCCAACTTCACCCAGTTAGGATGCCTGACTATGCAGCTGCTGCTCTAGGTTGGTAGGTAGGTTGGTAGGTAGGTAGGTAGGTAGGTAGGTAGGTAGGTAGGTAGGTAGGTAGGTGGGTAGGTAGGTAGGTAGGTAGGTTGGTTGGTAGGTAGGTAGGTAGGTAGGTAGGTAGGTAGGTAGGTTGGTAGGTAGGTAGGTAGGTAGGTAGGTAGGTAGGTAGGTAGGTAGGTAGGTAGGTAGGTAGGTTGGTAGGTAGGTAGGTAGGTAGGTAGGTAGGTAGGTAGGTAGGTAGGTAGGTAGGTAGGTAGGTAGGTGGGTGGGTAGGTAGGTAGGTAGGTAGGTAGGTAGGTAGGTAGGTAGGTAGGTAGGTGGGTAGGTTGGTAGGTAGGTAGGTAGGTAGGTAGGTTGGTAGGTAGGTAGGTAGGTAGGTAGGTAGGTAGGTAGGTGGGTAGGTTGGTAGGTAGGTAGGTAGGTTGGTAGGTAGGTAGGTGGGTAGGTAGGTAGGTAGGTAGGTGGGTAGGTAGGTAGGTAGGTAGGTACAGAGATATAGAGATGAATGCGCACTGTACTCTCCAACCCCCTTCCACTACCCTGATCAGG
>NC_139670.1:8136101-8166101 GCF_951799395.1 Argentina silus | reverse complement strand
ACACACACACACACACACACACACACACACACACACACACGCACACACACACACACACACCCCTCCCAAACCATAGACACACATGGAGCAGAGAGCACTGCAGCCACGTGAATAACAAAAATATACACATTTTACACACACACACACACACCGACGTCTATGTCAGTGCGTAAGACTCAAGGGAGTCATATGAGAGCAGAGTGAACAGGAGAAAAAGTCTATTCCTGCCATTTGAAGTCCTCTTGGGGGTCAGAGAAAGCTTAGATGGAGGAGCAAATGCCATGTGCAGCGGAGACTTGGGAGTCTGAAAGGGAGGAACACGTGGTTGTGTGTAGGAAAGACATAGAAAAGAGATGACAGCAGATCGCAGGAACAGAGAGAGAGAGAGAGACACCCTCACTGCGTAGACGTTGTCCCCTCTTCTCCTCAGTATCTGGAGAGGGCGCTTTGATGCGTATGTGGGTGCAGTCTACAGCGCCAATGATATTTGGGAGTCAAGCTACAGCAAAAGCATTCTTAATTTCTGTCTGTTGGTTAGCACTGTATACTGGGGCATGAATGATATGATAGCTTTCAGTACTCTCGGAAGCGCACGACTCAAAGAAGACTGTGAAATGCCTGACTTGTCTCCTATCTCTCTCTGAAAGGATCTTGTGGCTAAAACTCAGAGTGCGCTAAGTAGCCTACTGCAGGTGTGGAGGCACGGGATTTGACCGGCGTGTGTTTTTTCGCCTAAGTTGAGGCTCCAGAGTATTGCACAAATCTAAAACCAGTGCTCTTGGCAATCTGAAACAGCCATTCATCCGTCTCATCAAATAGATCTGTGCGATCTCTAAAAACACGTTCTCTGCGTAAGGCCTGGATGGCCAAAGCATCTAAGAGCAGTATGTAAGCCATTCAGAAGCTGAACGCACGCAATATTATCCAAGGGTTTTTATAGTATTAATTGGGATCAATGGACCAATAGTATTTCTTTAGCCCACGAATTGAATAATCCAATCATTATAATTACTCTAAAACATATGATAATTTAAATGTGATTATATGATATTCATTCGTTTTTTTATGTTCCTCAAATTTAAAACTCATGTTTCCTTGCGTTGGACAATCTTATCTTGGTAAGAGTGCTCTCGACCATTCGTAAAGTTTTCTCTTACCTAAGAGAAGAGCAAACATAAGAAAACATTGGTGAATCCCAGGAATCAATGGGTACTAACAAAATAAGAACAAATCGTGGATACGAACAAAAATAAGAGGACATTTGTTAGTATATCGCTTCCTGCATGAGGCCCAATCACTCCATCTCTATGGAAACAATCCTCTTCAGAACTCGCCCCCGTCGCAAGTCATTGTAGCAATACACATAACAATACTATCTATATCATAATAACATTATTCTAACTTAATTATAATAAAAATGTTGTTGTGTCTTCTCTCCTCCTGTCCCCCTCTCTCTTTTAGTTACTCTCCCCCTTCTCCCCCTCTCCCCCTGTCTCTTTTAGTCACTCTCCTCCTCTCCCCCCACTGTCCCTTTTTGTTTTCTCTCACACTCTGACCCCCTCTCTCTGCGCCTAACCCCTCCCCCCCGCCCCCTTCACCTTCTCAGAGGTGAGGTCACGAGTGTAGGTGTAGGTGTGAGTAAGAGTTCAAGGTTTCAGGGGAGAGGAGAGCAGACACACCACCCAGGAGATGACTGCATGATCACCAGCAGCCAACCCTGTTCCTGCCTCTGGTACTACGCTGGCAGACTGTGGTTCCCCTCACTGCTGATAGTGTGGAGGTAGTTTCAGATGACGCCTTACCCATGACATCATCACTGTTGGTATCTGGGTGGCGGAAAACACCTGAACATCAAATTGCACTTATACTGTCATCATTCCCTCCACATCATTCCTTCTGACCGTTCCAGATCAATTTCCATCCAAATCACTATGAATTTTTTTTTTTTCAGAATCCTCTCTGCACTAGTGTAGTAGAGTAGAGCACTATCTTAGCACAGACACAGTGTTTGGGTGGTGGGGGAGCACTGGTGGGTAGGGTAATGTTTAATTAGACAGTTGGGAGATAACAAGGCCATTAATTGATTCATTAATGTGCTGATCCTCCCATGTTCCCTGGGCTCTGCTCTGCTGACGTTTTAACCCCTTCAACACTGCAGTACTAGAGTAAGGTTGCGATATCTGTACTCTGTTCTGTTTAACCACATCCTCTTCTTCCTCTCCTGGGTACTACTGGGCTGAGAGGCTGAGAGCCAAGACAGTTAGTGTGGCCATGGCCTCTGGTCTGGCGGGTTGTGAGCTGGGGCACACGTGTAGGGGAAAATATGTGTGTGTGTGTGTGTGTGTGTGTGTGTGTATCAGGGGGGAGTGAGTGTGTGTGTGTGTGTGTGTGTGTGCGTGTGTGTGTGTGTGTGTGTGTGTGTGTGTGCGTGTGTGTGTGTGTGTGTGTGTGTGTGTGTGTGTGCGCGTGTGTGTGTGTGTGTGTGTGTGTGTGTGTGTGTGTGTGTGTATCGGGGGGAGTGAGTGTGTGTGTGTGTGTGTGTGTGTGTGCGCGTGTGTGTCTGTGTGTGCGCGTGTGTGTCTGTGTGTGTGTGTGTGTGTGTGTGTGTGTGTGTGTGTGTGTGTGTGTGTGTGTGTGTACTGCAGGAGGGCTTATTCATTCTTCTGTACCCACTCTTCTTCACTTCACCAGCACATAGATGAAACAGCTCAGTGACTGAGGAATCTTACAGTTTCTCTGTGCCTCAGCATTTGTATGTTGTCCTTCATGGAGGACACAGATAGACTCCCTTGAGGGAAAAATCTCAACAATTCTCTATGGGATGTGGCTTGTGAAAGAAAGGGGGAATTTCAATGAGAGGAGCATGGAATTGAGTGGGGGTCGAAACCTTCCTGCAATGCTTTCATGTAGCTACCAGAATACAGAGTTCTGCTGTGAGAAGATATTCTGTTATCAGAGTGGTTATTAACTTATTACAGCTCTTCTGATGAATAGAGTTAACCTGCTCATAAATCAAATATTTTCACAATAAACATGGCATTTTTGTGGGTGCTAATGTGCATTCAAAGGGGATGAGGTGAGTAACCTCCATACAAAGTGAAGCACTGTCAGCACTTTAAAACCCTGATAAATTCAGTCCATTATTGAAATTGCTCTTCACCACAGATAAACGGGTTACCTGCTCCCACACATCCAGTTTCACAATCTATGAGTAGAATCAGGCAGGGTAGAGATTGGCACATTCATGACATCATCAGTGTGTGACAGTGGGTCAACTGTTAACCAACCCTCACTGTGGGTGTTGTTACTGACACAACATGACTCAAAAAAGACCTGACTTCCTTGTTTTAAAATCTTCTACTCTGTCAGGTTGGGCAATATTTCTCTCTCTCTCTCTCTCTCGCTCTCTCTCTCTCTCTCTCTTTGATCTCACATTGTGAACTCAAAATGAACCCCATAAATGCAGGGAGTTTGAATGTTTATGACAACGGCACCGCAATACTCATAACTAATAAATGGACAAGCCACGATGTGGAACGTACTATCCATATGTGGATTTAAACGTCTGTGCCACAACATCCTGATAGATACAGTAAACATTGGCCAGAAGGTAGTGGAGTGGAGGTATGCACTTCATGGCCCTGGGAGCCCATTCCTCAGGTAACCCATAGCCAGGGCACAGCCAAGGCATCCTGGGTGGGCACAGCTCCAGCACTGGGCGCCAGTCCCACTGTGGAGCCTCAAGACTGGCCCACTGTTTTATTACTGCATCAGAGAGACGAGAAGGGGATGAAAAGGGGGGTGGAGGAGGGGGAGGTGGAGGAGGAGGAGAGGATGAGTTGGAGGAGGAGGAGGGAGGGAGCAACCATGGTGACAGTAGTTACCGTAATATTACATTGAAATGACTAACCAACAACAGTATGGCAAATCTACTCTACAGAAAGTTAGAATGTCCCACATGCATTAGCACTCATGCACACACACACACACACACACACACACACACACACACACACGAACGAAACGTACGCACATACCACCACACGCACACGCAACGTACACACATACAAACACACACACTCACACACACACACACACACACACACACACAAACCAACTATAGTTGGTGTCACACTCTCTCCATCTCTATGCTCCACCCATCCTAAACAAACACTCAACCAAACAGAGCAATAACAAGTGACGAAGAGGACACAGATGACTCAACAACACACAACATGTAATCACATTCACAGACACACTATTCTGTCTGTCAGGGTGAGACTCAGAAAAAGATAATGGCTTCACACAGCAGTCATTCAATGATGATGTATAGGAATTTTACAAGGAAGTCCAGAGTTCACTGTTGAGGGCATAGCTCCTGCTATCCTTTAGCAGTATCTCTAGGTGTGTCACTAGAGCAAGAGCAATTATTAAACTATTGTGTTATTCAATGCATGTTTGGCTTACATGGAAATGCCATACAAATAATGTTTCAATACAAAAAAGGTCGTGTTGTCATAGGGTCAGCTGCTGTCTCCTCGCAGGTGCATTTTCAATAGAGACACCTTGCGCTCACATATGCCCACGCGAGAACATGCATCGAAGGTTTGACACCGCTATCTCATCAAACCGACTGTTTCATACCTGCATTGCCGCAGTCCGCGCAAGTGTCGTTTCCAGGTCTCGCCAGGACATCTTGCAAGAGCCGTATATTCCTCTCCGGCTCCGAGGCCATAGTCAGTGTACCGGTCTCTAACCTCACCCGTTCTGAAAGATTGTAGATTTACTATTTTTTTTAAAAACAAGCTAATTTAAGATGAGACAATCACCTTATCGCCTCCATAAAAATACTGGATTTGACAGTGTATTTCTCTCTCTCTCTCTCTCTCTCTCTCTCTCTCTCTCTCTCTCTCTCTCTCTCTCTCTCTCTCTCTCTCTCTCTCTCTCTCTCTCTCTCTCTCTCTCTCTCTCTCTCTCTCTCTCTCTCTCTCTCTCTCTCCCCTATGACAGCTCTATAGAGCCTCTGACTGCATTATCTCAAGTCTGTGCCATCCCCTCCCTTTTCCTCTGGCTCGGACTTCTGCAGCTGAAGCGAGACCTCCAGTGGTAGACTACTCTGAATATTTAGAAAATTCAGTTTCTGACCACTCCTAATGTGTGTCAAACAACATGTTTTGGAAGCTATCTCGTACTTTGTGTGCTTTTGAGTCGATATTCACTCTGCTCATATAATATTTCTGTATCAATTAATTGACGCACATGTATGTATCACATTGACGGTACTATTAGCGATGGCTGCCTCTTTAAAGGTTAATCAATTATCGAAAGTGTCATCGATGTGCTCTGTCGATCGGTTACTTACGTCTATTGAAATAAGACCAGTGTGTTACGTCACAACATTGCGACCCTTGTAGTTGCCCACAACATGATTGGCAAGGTTGTGTGTTGTTTTTAACAAGCTACAGTAAACTGTCCCACAACAACAATCATGTCAACCGCAATGAACTTCGGTAGTAAGTCTTTTCGGCCTCGCGCTCCCGACAAAGGAGCTTTCCCTCTGGATCATTTCGGTGAGTAAATTGGAAATAAACCATCACAGGACAGGCTCCTTCATTGATTCAGCAATGTTGATGTGTACAGACACTGCGCAGCCCCACACAGCAGCTGCCAGGCTCAGGTGGCTAATGTTTTAGCTCAGCTGGTTGCAACTATCCTTTGTCATGATACCGGTATGTAGGCCTACATATGTGTATGTGTATGACACTTGTGAAACGTTGCTGAATGATAATACTGAGTGCCGACAACTTAACACCATCCAACACCTAAACAAAATCACTTCACTTGCTATTGCTCTCCCTAGTTGTCTGGTGTGTGTGTGGTACATCTTTGGCTGTGTCATTGCAGGAGAGTGCAAAGCCTTCAAAGAGAAATTCATGCAGTGTCTGAGAGAGAACAGCTATGACAACTCCCAGTGCCGACTGCAGTCCAAAGACTACCTGTCGTGCAGGATGGATAAGTGAGTATTGCTTGGGATGCTGATAGCTGGTCCCAAAACAAAACCACCTTTGTGAACTCTGTGTAAACAATGTCAAAGAAGCAAATGCATCCCTATTTTGCACCTATCACCTGTTATACCTATCAGTTTTTTTAAAATCTGTAATGACTGAAATTTAGAGCCTATGCTAGGGTTGTTTCTGTACCCGGCATTTGAACGTGTACTAATATTCCATCCCATTTCAGTCAGCTGATGGCCAGAGAGCCAATGGAGAGGCTGGGGTTCAAAGACCTGCTGGACCAGCCTAGCCAGGAGAACAAGGAGGCCAAATCATGAACTACCCTACTTAGATGACACAGCGTGCTGATGCTAGTTTCTTCCTTGCCTTGTGTATATAAATATATGAAAATGTAATATATTATGTTGTGGTTGCAAGCATTGTATATAAATATTTTGTTTAAAAAAACAATGCCTTGTGTGGGTTTGATGTTGGAATATGGATTGACATCTCAAGATAAGAGATAACAGACAGGGTTTGGTATGCTTCAAGCAAACAATGAACTTTATTGTCAAGACAAATAAATCAGCAAGTTGAGCCAGTGCAACTAAAACAATACCTGCATATTAAAACAAAACTGACAAAATATGTACAGAACAAAAAACACTATATAAAAAGTCCACAAAAATTTTACAAGTTTGTAAAAACACAAAACATTGGGTCAGTGAATACAGACATTAGATATCCATGTTCAGCTGCATAGGACAAGAAACACAAGGCTAGAGGGGTGACTCTACTTCACACACAGTGCTAGCTTGCCTCAGATTGACCATATACAGACCAATAAAATGCACTGCATGCTTAGAGAATCTGTTCCAGAGAAGAAAGGGGTGGGTGGGTGGGGGCCATCGAGCTGTAAGGTCAAGGGTCACAGCTCTACCGGGAGGAGTTGGAGCTGGAGCGTGAACGGTGGCGTCTGCGACCAGGGGAGCGAGAGCGAGTCCTGCGGCGTACAGGAGAGCGTCTCCTTGGAGAACGGGATCTGAGAGAGACGGAGGATAGAAACAACGGTCAGGGAGGAGGGACACTATCCATCACGTGATCCCTGGAAACATAACCCATTATCTGCAGGTAATATGAAAGTAGATTTCAGTCTATTTCAATGATCTAACACACACGTACAGCACAACATAGCACTCCTGATGTTCTTAGCACAGGATAGGGGATAAATAACATCTGTCTGTAATAGTGTGCTACGAGACATTTCAGAGACAGACATCAGTGACATGAGCACTGAGGTCCACTGACCTTCTCCTCATTCGGGGTGGGGTGCGGCGCCACATAGGGGGCGGTGGGGGCATCCTGCGAGGGGGGGTGAGTCTGCGGGGGGGCGGACGAACCCTGGGAGCAAGAACAGCAGTGGCTGTGATTTCCTGTCCGTCAATCTGACCTGTCGACACCAGGAAGGGCAAATAAAAGTGAGTGCAGAGGATACAGCAATTTCAAATGTCTTCACTCGACACAAACTGCATGTATCCAGAACATCTGCTCCATTTTCCCCCACCCACCCACCTCCATCCATGTGTTTGAGAGCCTTCTCCGCTTCATCCGCTGTCTCAAACTCCACATAAGCGTAGCCCTTGGAGAGGTGTGGGTGGAGCCTGTCCACCGGCATGTCAATCATCTTGATCTTCCCGTAGGTGGAGAAGATCTCCTGGATGTGTTCCTGAGACAGAGAACACACAGAGAATTCAGTCATGATTTTCCTTTTAGTATTAGATGATAACACTACTCATATGCTATTAATATTGTACGATACTGCTATTCCTAACGGCTTGACAGGAAATGTGCTCATTCATGTTACATGGTATCTCATTGAAGTGAACTGCATGAAGAGGCTGGGCGGCCCATTGTGACTCACCTTGATGACATTTCTGGTGAGGCGGCCCAGGTACACCTTGGTGGGTCTGGGACTGGGGCTCCTTCTACGCCTCTCCTTGTCATCCTTCTTTACAGACTTAGATCTGCAGCATAAAGAGAAGAAGTCTGCCTATTAGTATACTATAGTGGTCCTGGAGAGCAGGGGAGGTAGAAATCAGAGGATGGGCTCATTGTAATGCATGGAATGGAATGAGGAATGGTATCAAACACGTGTGTCGTACTCTGATTTCTACGCCACATACTTTGAGCGTGAGCGGCGGCGGTTGTCATGGCGGCGGCGGTTGGCCGATCCCGAGGAGCTAGATGAGCTGGACGAGCGGGAGCTGGAAGACCCAGAACGGCTTGAAGCAGAGGAGCTGGAGCCACTGGAGGACCCGGAACTGGAACCAGAGCTGCTGCTGGAGCTGGAGCTGGAGCCGAGGACAGGAGGATGGAGAGAGCGCGGGGGGGGGCATGGGACATAACTTATTAGCCTAGAGAAACTGTAAGGATAGATTTGGAGATACAATTCAGGTTCTCTACCCCTGCAGTGCTCTAAGATCTGAAGGAACGGATATGTGAAAACAGTTTTAATCAAGGTTAAATTAAGGGGCTGGACAAGGTTGGTTGGAATTGGGCAAAAGTGCACTCAGAGATGGGAGGGGAGTTCAAGTCGTACGGTCGTCAGTGATCTAACCTGCTGCTCCCAGTAGATGCACTGCGCCGCTTGCGACCCTTCTCCCTGCCCCTGTCCTTCTCAGCTCCCTCCTTCACTGCGCCGGTTTTCTCCTTCCCTCGCTCTTTGGTCTTGTCATCTGCGCGTTCCTTCCTTTTCGTTGGAGAAGGTGCCCTGTTGATGGACAGTAGAGGGTGTTACCACATCCATGAACATTACTACTGTATATGCATATAAACTATGTATTCTAAAATATGTCTTGTGGAAGTCCCTTGTCATAAACTGCAGAATGTAAACATAACTGGAGACACTCTTGCCCCCCCCCATACAAATATTGGGAGGGCATAAAACCTAATGATATTGATGTTGATATTGCAGGGACTAAAAGGCTGTTTATCTAATCGCTCAATTGCAAAATGAATGCATTTGTTGTTTAGCTACCGTGACGTTAGCCAGCGTACTGTTAAGAGAAGTCGTTCAGTGACCTGCCTGTCAGTGTCACTAGCTTTAGCTAAGCTACCTTAAAATTACTAATTCATTGACACATCGGTGAAATACTCACTCGAATCAAACAACATTGCCTAAAATAAGAACATAAGTACAGTTTCTTTCAACATAGAAATGTCAATGTCATGATTTAGATGGATTGAAATGGCAATCTTACATTTTTATTTCTCGTCGCCGCTAAGGTCGCACATGGATGACGTTGTTGAATGTGACGTTTCATTTCATTTTGTGCCTAAAGGCAATGTTATCCTGCTGTTATGCAACGGTAATCTTGAAGAGGATACTTGGGTGCTCTACGAACCGGCTTTCTCCCCAAATGAATATGCCTGTAAATTGTTCTGTGTTGCGTCATGGTAGGATACCCTCACTCTATGCTATGCTACTTTTATGCTCTACAGTAGATAGATCATTTGTTATGTTTAGACTGCAGTGTTAAATGAATCACTGTTCAGGGTCATCCTAGTCTCCGGTAGCCACCCCTCCACATCACGTTGTTCTTACGACTCCTTTGGAGAACAAGCTGAAAAGACGGACTGGGAGCTCAGGTTAGGGTAAACCAAATAAACCCATTGTAGTCCACTCAGAATACCGTTGTAAGAACTGGTAGTGTGGCCACATAAGACCCACAAATGATTGCCAAAGAAGATGATACAACAGGTGCAGCAGACACAGATGCACTCGCAGGAGATACAAGTGCAGCAGATACAGGTGCAGCAGATGCGGGTGCAACAGATGGGGGTGCAGCAGACACAGATGAAGCAAACACAGATGAAGCAAACACAGGCTGTTCCAGAACCCTAGGTCTGACAGTGGTTTCAGCTGCTATTGGGGGCACTCTCCAGTATGGCTACAACATTTCCATCATCAATGCACCCACCAGCCACATCCAAAGGTTCATTAACGACACATACTGGGAGCGCTGGGGCACCGGCCTGGAGACCGGCCAGGTGACCCTGATATGGACCCTGATCGTGTCTTCCTTCTCCCTGGGCGGCTTGGCTGGGGCTCTGCTCGCAGGGCCCATGGCTGTCCGCTGTGGGAGGAAACAGTCACTGCTGCTCAACAACTCCTTCCTCTTCCTCGGCACAGTCTTCACCCTCACCAGCAGACCAGCGAGGTCCTTCGAGATGGTCATCATAGCCCGCTTTCTGGTGGGGATCAACAGTGGGGTGAGCATGAATGTCCAGCCTATGTATTTCGGGGAGAGTGCGCCTAAACACCTGCGTGGTGCTGTGGCTTTCTCCTCAGCTGTGTTCACTGCGTTCGGGATCTTCTTGGGCCAGGTCATAGGCCTCACAGAGATACTGGGCACTGAGCCTCTCTGGCCCTACCTCCTGGCCAGTAATGCCATCCCAGGCATCCTCCAGCTGCTCACCCTGCCCTGGTTCCCCGAGAGTCCCCGCTACCTCCTCATCGACCGGGGGGACAAGGAGGCCTGCGCCCTGGCCCTGGGGAGGCTCCGTGATGGGGTGGCACCCAGCCGGGAGATGGAGGAAATGCTGCAGGAGCAGGCTGCAGCCGGCAAGGCCAGAGCCAAGACACCCTGGGACCTGTTCACCGACCGCTCCCTTCACCCCCAGCTACGTACCATCATGTTTGCCAGCAGCGCTATGATGCTGTGTGGTAATGACTCCATATACTTCTATGCCACTTACATCTTCCTAGCGGCAGGGATTCCCGCAGAGAAGATCCAGTACGCCTCCATAGGCACAGGGGCCTGTGAGTTTTTAGGCAGCATAGTGTGTAACCTGCTGATAGAGCGCCTGGGGCGCAGGCTGCTCATCATGGGGGGGTACACCAGCATGGCAGGCTGGGCGTTGGTCTTTACCCTGTCCCTCTCCCTCCAGGGCTCTGTCCCAGGGATGCCTTACCTCAGCATTGCCTGTGTGTTTTCCTACATCCTCAGCTTCGGCATGGGCCCTGCCGGGGTGACGGGCATTCTGCCCACCGAGATCTTTGACCAGACGGCACGGCCGGCTGCGTACATGGTGGCTGGATCGCTGATGTGGGTGAACCTCTTCCTTGTGGGCATGGTCTTCCCGTTCTTAGTGAGTGGACTTGGTAACTTCTGCTTCGCCCCCTTCTGTGGCGTGTGTGTGGTGTCTGTTCTCTTTTTCCGTTTCACACTACCAGAGACCAAGGGCAGGACACTGGTGGAGATCACTGCGGAGTTTGATAAGATGAATGCGAAAGAGGGCCCAGAGAGGCAGGGGGCTGAGCCCAGCAAGGAGTACTATCAGCTGGGTCAGGCTCAACCTTTCACTGTCCTAGACCCAGAGCCAGCGCCAGAGCTTCAGAATGGTCAGGTACACAGTGAGTGCTAGCGGTCTACTGTATTCATGTAGTGGATAATAATCAATGGATGAATACCTCCTTTGATATTGGATATCTCTGGTCACATAATCAAGAAATATACAAAATAAATGTTTACCTATACACTGCCCTATGCCTATATGCACTGCTGCTCAAACTGGACTCTCTCCTCAAGCTGCCTAAAAAACAGAATTGCTGTTATTTTGTTCATTGATCAATGTTGTGGCACCATGTTATTGATGAGTTATGATAGTATTACCTATTTGATTTAAATCAGTACTGTACCAAATTCACCTCACCTCAGCCTTTGTTTATTTTATGTTCCCAGTGAAGGTATCTTTGCCTGGTTTTACTTGAATATAAGTTGGTCTGATTTGTTCTGTAGGCTTTGTGCAAATTAGTTATCATGGAATATTGCACTTGGTGTTATATGAAGATTTGTTTTGATTTGGAAGTTGCAATGAGATAAGTATGAAAAACACATTTTCATACTTTATTTTGATATCAGTGTCTTATAAGCCCATATGGGCTGGGCACCATTGAGGTGCAATGACACTCAAATAAATACAAATAAATCAGTGGCCTGGGGTGGTCCAGTGGTCTAGCACCATGGCCTACAGTGCACACATATTCCCATGTTGCCATGGGTCAAATCCAGCAAATGCCCTCTCCTCTTTATTTTCATGTCTCTATTCACTATCTCTATCCAAAAACCAATGCACTGTTATATTATTTAATAATTTATTCATTGTTGCATGTTATCATTTTGCCTTGATTGGTTCAAGAAATCCTGATACTTCCATATTTACTTCAGTTTTATCTGAGAGGAAGAACTACTGTAACTGCACGACAAATCTGTATATGTTATATCTTTATCTACATTTATTTATTATCAGCCATCGCACATACAAATAATAGAAAAGACTACTTGATTTTTGAATGGTGTCACTGGCAGTCTTATTCACTGTTTCAGTAACAACTAGCAAATAGCCAGTTTCACAGAATGACCAGTAAGTGTCGCCATTGCTGGAGGAATGTTGCACGGCCTCACAAAGCTGACTGGTTGGCCAGGAATGAACTACTGGTGAACGATTGTAGAGGCTGAGTAACGTCAATGGTATGAAGGCCTTTAGCATCTTAATGTATGAATTTCAGCATGACACTTCTGAATTGAAATGCATGTGAAAGGCAAGGAGTAGAAACTCAGAAAAACCAAAGCTTAATATGATTATTTTTGTAATTGAAGATGTATTTATTGTATATGTTTGTATTGTATACAATGTATATATATATATATATATATATATGAATCCTATATGCTGTATTTTTGTCTTCTCTGAAATTAATGGTGATCATTTAAAATGAAATAAATAATAAAGATATCTAAATTAAGACCATCTGTTGCGTATGGACTCACTCCCACACACTGAGCGCTTTGATTTATGTTTCTTCATTACGCTGTTCTGTGTTATCATGTTACTCTGTCTCATCTTTGACAGGTGCTTTAATCTAATATTACACACAGTGATAGCTGTTTCCTCTGCAGTCTTTCAGAATGACACACAATAAAAGCTGCCATAGTTATTTTTAATTAACTTTATTGAATTATTTTAAATTAACTATGTGAAATTAAACCTTTCTCAAGTTTAGTCCTAATCCCATTTGTTATGGTGCTAGAAGACCCCAGAACACATGACAGAGAGAGATACAGTATCAGTGAGAAAAGTGAAACAAACAGAAGGAGCCAACACAGGAGAAAGATGGAAAGAGAGAGGGACAGAGGGGGGCAAGTGACTTCAATCCTCTGACATTGACTGATGAAATCCATTTGCCAGGTAGCACCTCGTCTCATGGAACAGACCGCTGGGTTCAGTCAGGTCCTGACAGCAGGTGCAGGCAAGGGCGACGTATTAAACCAAACAGTTAAATATGGTCATCCGTTGGATGCACCCCGCAGGCTGGTAATTGGTCTACAATCTCAGCGGGCTCTGCCCTGCGTAAAGCTAATGAAGCTCAGTTGAAGGACGTCCTGGGTTACGCAGAGGAATGACATTCACACAGTTACTGCCTATTACATTATCACATTCTCGGTGCTGCTTCTTGAAGTGTGTGTGTGTGTGTGTGTGTGTCAGTTGTCAGGTGTGCTTATTGTCATTCTAGCGTCATTCTAGCATCATTCTAGCACGACCCTGCTTCGCCTAAACTTCAGTGTGAAACAGAGTCGTGCTTTCTGTTGTAAGACAATGGACTTATTCACCATGCAGTGATTGTATTACATAACACTATCGAAAGTAGTTATAATTGGAAAAGTTAGGCTATCCTGGTTAGGCTATACTGGGCAAACAAAAAAGGAAATAGGGGAGATTGTTATGTTCGGAGAATATATAACAAATCAATTATATTTGGCTTACACTGTCAAAATAAACGATTATAAACGAACAGTAAATCACTAAATCTGCTTGCAAATAGCCTACAGCACATTTTCAGGTTGAAATCTGGGAAATGTAATCAGTGATGGAAAGCTGAGACTGTCACCTTGCAATCCCATATGCTTAAGATCCAAAGCCTCCATCAGTTCCTCTCCTGGTCGGTTTCCAATAGAGTTTCATAGGATTGATGGGTCTAATTTTAGAGGAAAAGCTTCTCTCCTAGAGCCAGATGCTGCTGTCTATGGAGGCCACTTAATACCTTGGTCCTTGAGAATGAATGCAGGAAACAGAAAGGAAGACATGGAGGCCATGATAACATCGTAAAGAATGTTTTTACGTTGATCTATTTCAAGCATTCCATTTCAGCTCTTAGGGACCCAGACCAACTGTAAGTGTTCCCACCTCAGTGAAAACATTCAACCAGAAACATTTAATTCACATGAAGATTGAACTATCTGAAGGGCCAACGTCGATCAGAACGGATGATGATCAGATCCAGAATGGATGAATCCAGTAAAGATAATGGCTCTGATGGTTTTTATGCCAACCTGGAGAGTGAAGGTGTATGACATCTATAGTCCGCCCCCTGCGTGACATGTTAGCCTACTGTGATGAATGTCACAGTGACACTGACCACAGTAAGGTTTAGGTAGAAAAAGACTCTATATTGACCCATGAGAAAGGCTTTCCATCCCTCCCTTTCTACTATCCACTCATTGTACCAGTTTGTGATACAACGATATGAGCAATGAGTCATCAACTGTGATACAACGATATGATTACTGGCAATGAGTCATCAACTGTCCTTCCTCCTCTTTGTCCAGTCAAAAATCAAATAAAAACATTTCCCGCTCAGTAGGAGGAGCTGTTGTCTGACAGTGATTTGGGGAAGAGGAGGAAAAGAGGAGAGTGTGAGGGAGGAGGATGGACATGTTGGTCAGTCGTCTCTCTGACAACGTCCTCAGAGACAGTGGAGCTTTTTGTTGTTCCAGCAACCATAAGTGAAACACAAGGATGTTGGTAAATGATGATTGAACACTCAACAAGGGAGAGATGTGGGTAGGGGGCAGATGGGTGTGTGCGTGTGTGTGTGTGTGTGTGCGTGCGTGCGTGCGTGTGTGTGTGTGTGTGTGTGTGTGTGTGTGTGTGTGTGTGTGTGTGTGTGTGTGTGTGTGTGTACATGCGTGCATGCTTGCACCTGTGTGTGTACTCTCCCTCTCGCCTCTCTACATCATCCAAGTTGCGAGAGAAAAGGTCAAATAACAATAAAGACCTCTGTCCCTGCTCTCTCTAATCACCCCTGAGGTACAGGATGTGTGGGCGACGGTGCTAATAGTCCCCCATGCGGGCATACTGTGACCCATTAAACTGTGCCCTGGCATTGTCATCCTGCCCTGTCTCCAGGGTAACACTGTGTCAGGCCTGTGTCAAAAGGTGATAGCATGTGGTGGTGAAGAAGAGGCTGTTTCGAGGGTGGGGGGGGGGGGAGGAAAGATGGGTTTAATATCAACGATGGAATATGTGCAGTTGACTTAATATACACTCACTGAGCCCTTTATTAGGAACACTGTACTAATACTGGGTAGGGCCTCCCTTTGCTCTCAAAACAGCCTCAATTCTTTGTGGCATTGATTATACAAGATGTTGGAAACATTCCTTTGCGATTCTGGTCCATGATGACATGATTACATCACGCAATTCCTGCAGACTTTTCAGGTGCACTTTCAAGCTGTGGATCTCCCGTTCTACCACATCCCAAAGGTGTTCTATTGGATTCGGATCCGGTGACTGGGGAGGTCACTGAAGAACACTGAACTCATTGGCATGTTCATGAAACCAGTTTAAGACGACTTTTGCTTTGTGACATGGTGCATTATCATGCTGGAAGTAGCCATTAGAAGATGGATAAATTGTGGCCATGAAGGGATGCACATGGTCAGCAACAATACTCAAATAGGCTGTGGTATTCAAACGATGATCGATTGGTAACAGGCCCAAAGTGTACCAAGAAAACATCCCCCACACCATTACACCACCTCCACCATGAGAAGGTGTACAGGTCTTCCTAAGAAAGTGCTCGGTGAGTGTACATCCTGTGCTCCTTCCCTCCTCACTGACTTTCTTATTTCTCTCTCTTAGAGTAAACATACAAAATGAACCCCCCCCACCCCCGTCTTCCTGCCTTGTAAAGTGTTGTCTGTTAACTGAATTCGGAATGGGGAATGAAGCGGGGAGAGTTTAACAGGAAGGAGAAAAGACGCTCTCATCCCCCTGACTCCTCTGCTCCTCCACATGACTCATCCCTCACTCTGAGAAAACAGACCAGAGCACTCAAGAGACCACATCTTTTTCCTCCCTGGAATCCTATATCCCAGAGTTGGAAAAAAATCAAGGTGAAGCCAATGCAAAGACGACGCTGTGTAGAATCAAATGTATATATCGTACCAGTTCATGATCCTAAACAGTGTCCACAATTTCTTTGTGTGAATAAATGAGTCAGCAGGGATGGGGGATACATGGATGCATGTCATGTCTGTTGCACATGTATTTCACAACCAGCCAGGATGATAATAAGATGGATCTCTGAGGTACAGAGATCAAGAGAGATGCCAAAAGGAAGAGGGTAAGAGGAGCCGAGTATACAAAGTAGAGAGGTGGAGAATATGTGACAGGGAGGCGTGGGGAGAGGTAGAGAGAGAGAGAAAGAGAGTGCATAAAGGTGGCGTGGGGAGAGGTAGAGAGAGAGAGAAAGAGAGTGCATAAAGGTGGCGTGGGGAGAGGTAGAGAGAGAGAGAAAGAGAGTGCATAAAGGTGGCGTGGGGAGAGGTAGAGAGAGAGAGAAAGAGAGTGCATAAAAGTGGCACATGTGGGGAGAGGTAGAGAGAGAGAGAGAGAGAGAGAGTGCATGCAAGTGGGAGGCGTGGGGAGAGAGAGAAAAAGAGAGTGCCTGCAAGTGGGAGGAGTGGGTAGAGAGAGAGAGAGAGAAAGAGAGTGCCTGCAAGTGGGTAGGGAGAGATGGAGAGGAGTGGGTAGGGAGAGATGGAGAGGAGTGGGTAGGGAGAGATGGAGAGGAGTGGGTAGGGAGAGATGGAGAGGAGTGGGTAGGGAGAGATGGAGAGGAGTGGGTAGGGAGAGAGGGAGAGGAGTGGGTAGGGAGAGATGGAGAGGAGTGGGTAGGGAGAGATGGAGAGGAGTGGGTAGGGAGAGATGGAGAGGTTGGAGAAACAGGTTTTAAGCATCGGCATGCATCGCTGCATAACGATCAATCACAGTGGCAGCAGTGTGATGACCTCCTCAGCCAGCTCTGCTGATTAATAACCAATACAGACAGGGTTCTGCTGCTCTCTCACTGTAGTTAAACACCACAGACCCAGCTCGCCCTGGTCTGGCTATAGCCATCCATCACTATGCAGTCTATGTTAATAGATTCACAAAGCATCATTTTTCACTTTTTTGTGAATGTTTTTTGTTTTTTTTGTACTTTTTCAGTCTGAAGTGTTATGTCTTGTTCCTCTTCTATAAGAACCAATGCCATATCTGTTCCTCTTCTATGAGGAACCATGGTCATATCTGTTCCTCTTCTATAGGAACCAAGGCCATATCTGTTCCTCTTCTATAGGAACCAATGAATCTTTCTATAGGAATCTTTCTCAGCTGTCTCTAGTGTAATTTAATGTCGTCCAAGGTAATGTAATTCAGAGTGCTGTCTGGGACGGTGTCCAAAGTCATTCCTGGAATCTGAATGCCGTAACAGACTGTTAACAGGAGCATTCGAGCACATTTCTAGGTGATTGGTTTGATTCTGACATGGGGAAGTAGGTCCAACAGCAGTGCTGTTTCAGTAGATTGCAATTTCTCAATTTGGAGAGCAGGTGGGCAACAAGGGTGTGGCGAATCAATACCGAGCCTCGATCAATTATTTAATTACAGAAACAAGATACTGCATAAGACACAGCGCACTGAAGCATAACATGTAAACAATACAGGATATGACTAGCTACTGCATGACCACACAGAAACATTAGCATACATAAGTATATTACCACAGTCCTGAGAGAGAATTGAGCCTCATCAGATTTGCATTCAATAAAAAATGATATTTGTTACCAAATGTTCTTCGGAGAGACAACACTCACCCACTGGTGACGAACATTAACTCTTGACAGAAAAAACGAAATAGATCCCACTGCTCTCCCGGCACGCATCTGGAACTAGTGCTTATGTTCGACCGAAAAATTAGCTTCTGAGTATCATCTGTGGAAGCAGCACTTGAAACATGTAATATAATATGAGGAGTGGAGGCTGTGTATTAGGAGTGGAGTTAGTGGAGTCTAGGCTGTAGTGTTCAGGCTGGCTCTGGCTGCTCCCCTGGGAAGAGAGACGTCTACATCAAAGTCCAATCTGTTCTCGCTGCTTTATGACAGTAGCAAGACTGTGATTCTGCCCAGAGCTCAATCCAATAAAACATACCCAACCATTCCAGTTATTTTGTTGTTTTGTATTCGCACCTGTCCATGTCCTCCATATTGAAATATCTTTGACAGATTAGAGTGTTGAGTGGAGTGACCCTTTTGACCCTACTCTATATGAATGTGCAAAACAGCAAGTAATGGAGGAGTGGGAGGCTCCGAGGGCTTCGCGGGAGGCTCCGGGGGTTTACAGAGAGCAGCAACTAGTCAAAGGCTGAATGGCCTTTTTGCCTAAGCGAGAGGGAGGCGGGTTAAGATAATAGTTTAGATGACCCCATTGGAAGAGGACGAGCTGAGTTGACACTGAGTTCACTGTTCATCCATATGTATGAACTGAGCTGCCCATGTCCAATTCTAAGTGATATGCTGAATGTGAAAAAGCTCATAGAGTGTACAAAAAAACCTCCCATGTTTTGAGAACATTGCATTGATTGTCCAATCGGCACAAACCCTTTATAGGGGTGGATGTTGTGAACAGGCACTAGGTGGCGCTAGAGAGAGAAGGCCCAGGAAAGGGGGGGATAAAGGCAGGTCTCCAGTAGGTAGATGGGAAAAGACAAAACTGATAGAGGGAGGAATAGGGAGGGAGAGAGATGGGGGAGGATTTGAAGCAAGTTAGAGTGAAATCAGGAGACTTAAAATGCACATCAAATACTGGTGAGAAAAAGCACTTTCCCAAGTGCTCTTTTGTAATACTGGTAGTTAAAATTGTGTGTGTGCAAGCAAAGACTGAGGTGATTCACCTATTAAAACCCTCACTTTATATTACTTTCTTCCATTGGCTTGGCCAAATAGTGTACAAGCCAGCCAAAGAGTTTGTATGCCAAAAGGCTCCATTGAATTCACTCCAGCAAACTACTAAAGGCAAAGGATCTGTACAAATCTACAGATAGAAAACTACGCCACATGTCAAGCCTACTGTACCAGGGGATGAAGACTGATGCATGTTGAGAGCTGGGGGGAAAGATTGGTGGTGTTAATTCACACCTTGGCTTCAGTGGCTTCAGTGACTATTGAACAATCTCATGGATTGTCGTAGGATCCTCCAGTGTGATCCAGAGGAAAAGTCCATACTGTCACCAGGCTCACACTAAGTAAGAGGAGGACATGAAACAACATGGACTGTTGAGGGCTCTGAGTGGCTGTGGTGGACAGAGGGCACCAACACACACTCCTCCACAATATGCCAAAGAAAAAAATGGTAACCAGAGCAACAACAATTCACTATAGTGCTTTAGAGATGTAAACCCCCCCCCCCACACACACACACACACACACCTTCATTTGCATCCTTCCCATCATTGACACCCAGGGTAGATCCATGTGTGAGAGTGTCATATATTGCAATAGACTGTGTGAGGCTGCAGCAAGACACCTTTGACCCCCTCATCAGAGTGTTCTAGCTCTCACCAGAACACTGATTATGTATCATGGATATTGATTGTTCACTCATATTCTCATTAGATGGCCAATTTACACACACACACACACACACACACAGACACACAGACACACACAGACACACATACACACACACACACACACACACAAACATTCAGTGAGTCATACAGGAGAAGATAAAGAAGAGACTATACACGATAAGTGATGTTTGTATAGAGAAGGTCAATAACAGGTCTATTCCTGTTCCTCCTCATTCGCACTGCGCCTCCCAAACGCCCCCAGACAACGTGTCCATCCGCCCATCTAGCCAGCCACGCGTGTCATATTACCAGGTAGAAACACACCTAGAAGACACTGCGTGGGCAGGAGGGGTGGGAGCATGGGAGAGATTGATTGTTCCAGAGAGAGAGAGAGAGAGAGAGAGAGAGACAGAGAGAGAGGGAGAGAGAGAGGGAGTTGTTGGAAAGGGAAGGCAACAGGGCTAAGATGTGGGCCAAACTGCGATGGTGAGAGTACCCTTTGGTCAGATTCTCTCGACAGTCATCCCCGTGGCCTGATTCTGTACTCATTCTGTACAGAACCCATTCAAGCTGGCTCACACACAGTCATTTCCACTCACACATGTATTCTTTGTATACTGATTGAAACACCCATACACATACAGTACAAACAAGAGTGAAACTCACTAAACTAGAATACAGCTAATACCAAACAGACGGAGAAGTGATTGAAATGACGTTATTTATTCATGGCCAGCCAGAACCAGATGTCTGAGGAGATATGCTGCAATAAACAGGAAATGGAAATATATGACATGATAAACATATGAATAGTGTAATGCCACAGAGCCCTTTGTGGAAGCAGACAAAGTGGTGACATCTGTTTGGGAAGTGAAAGGGTCTAATTGCCACCCATCTATACATCTGCAATCACCAGCCACGGAATCATTTGGGAAGAACCAGCATCAATTTTCCTTAATAACAGATTAGTGTGTTTGTTTGTGTGTGTGTGTGTGTGTGTGTGTGTGTGTGTGTGTGTGTGTGTGTGTGTGTGTGTGTGTGTGTGTGTGTGTGTGTGCGCGCGTGTATGTGTGTGTGAACGCGTGTGCGTGCGGCCGTGTATGTCTGTGTGTGTGTGTGTGTGTGCTCGACTCTTTCCCTGCAGCTGTGGTTCATGCAATCAGAGAGACAGTCATTGCGAATGCAGGTGGTGTATTCAAGTCTGCACAGAGGCCAGGTCAGGCAGATTGTGTCAGGAGACAGCTACCAGACTGTGACCCAGGAGCCCTACTCTGAAGAGGCTGTCAGCCATAGACCGGAACTGGGGCTGCGTAAATGACACAGAAAACAGCAAGGACACGGTCAGGGACAGAGAGGGGGAGAAAGAAAAAGTGGGGACATTTCAAGAGAGTGGAAGGAGAGAGAACACAGAGACAAGGGACAAAGGAGGGAGAGAAGAGAATTGAGAAAATGTAGAGAAAGAGTTTCCACCCCTCATACATACTATCACTAAGCACAGGTAGCCGTTCTAGTAATGGGCTTAATGATCTGGCCCGCCCTCTGATTTCTACCTCCACCAGCCTCCCCTGCTGTATAGAACAGACCCATATCAATACACTGTGGGTGCCATGGAAACATTGCAGTGTTACAGTGTGGTAGGCTGATTGTGTAAACAGAGAACAGCAGGTAGGCGAGGTAAGGTCAAGAACACACAGACACACATTGGTGCTGTTTAAAATCAAATTACAGGGTGGATGCTGTGTTTTCTGTGGTCAGTTAGGGAGATGAAGAACCTCAGAAAAACAAATTTAACGCTTACTTCTTTAGATCTGGTGGTTATCTCCCACACACCCTTTGTTACTAAACTTACCATACTGAAGTTAAGTGAACTTTGTCTAAACACAGCTCAGTCACTACAGTATGTGGACTATTAAATAACTATATAGGTCTTGTATTTCTTTCAAGAGAAACTGGCTTTGAAAATGATATTTTATAGTCACCTGAGATTACGATAGATAAATGTCAGGTAAATGTCAGCACACAGTCCTATACTGTATTAACTGTCAACATGTTTCCACACAGTTCATGTCCCAGGTGTCTCAAATGATTAAACTGTCCAACTGAATATCCGATTCATAACAGGAGATGTCAAACAGTTTGAGTATACTCCTCACAACCATTTTGTCATTCAGAGAATGACAGGCAGACAGTACCAGTGCAGTCAAAACAGACTTGAATAATGAATAATGAATAATGAATAACTGAGGTATAATCATTCTTGACACACATCAATTAATCGAATATAATGGTTGCTGTGGGCGATGTGTGTGGGTTCTCCACTAAATGTGTGTGTGTGTGTGTGCGTGCGTGCGTGCGTGCGTGCGTGCGTGCGTGCGTGCGTGCGTGCGTGCGTGCGTGTGTGTGTGTTGTGTCAATCCTCTGCCTCTGACCCAAGAAAACTGTTCTCCACATTTTCGTCACTCCTCACTGTCTAGTTTATCAGATTTTCCCCCCTCCCCCCTGATGATGTTCTAAAACTGGTCACAAGGTCACTTGGTCACTTGGCAACCACCTGCCCCCTCGATCCTATCCTATTGACAGCCAGAGTCAAGCCTCTTCTCAAGAAACCAACTCTTGACCCGTCTGCTGTCCATAACTACAGACTGGTATCCCTTCTCTCCTTCTTATCTAAAACCCTTGAACATGCTGTCTCTAACCAACTGTATCACTACCTCCTTCAGAACAACTCCTTGACCCTCACCAATCCGGCTTTAAGGCTGGGTACTGAGACTGCTCTCCTTGTTGTCACAGAGGCCCTCCACTCTGCTCGAGCTTCCTCCCTCTCCTCTGTTCTCATTCTTCTGGACCTGTCCGCTGCATTCGACACAGTAAACCACCCGTTCCTTCTCTCCACCCTCTCAGAATTGGGCATCTCTGGCTCTGCACTCTCCTGGTTTGTATCCTACCTGGCCGATCACTCTTACCAGGTGACGTGGAGAGGATCACTGTCCTCTCCACGAGCCCTCACCACTGGGGTCCCCCAGGGCTCTGTCCTAGGGCCCTTACTGTTCTCCCTCTATACCAAATCTCTTGGCTCGGTAATTTCCTCACATGGTTTTTCCTACCACTGCTACGCAGATGACACTCAACTCTTTCTCTCTTTCCCCCCTTCTGATTCACAGGTGGCAACACGTGTCTCTGCGTGTCTTGCAGACATTTCTGCTTGGATGTCAGCTCACCACCTCAAGCTCAACCTTAACAAGACGAAGCTGCTCTTCCTCCTAGGGATACTTGCAAGCAATGGTCAGCCCCCAAACCCCTGCCCGATCACTCCGCTCTTCCACCTCGGCTGGCCGCCTGGCCGCCTCTACGTGGATGCAGCAGCCTCACTACTCTGCCACAGCTTTTCACTGTCCTGGCGCCCCGCTGGTGGAATGAGCTTCCCACTGCTGTCATGACTACAGGCACTACCAATCTTCCACCGTAGATTGAAGACCCATCTCTTCAGGCTACATCTTAACAGTCCCTCCTAAAGACCTCTTCACCCCCACTACCCCCCTGTACAAGTTTCTCTCCTGTTCATAAAAAAATTTAAAAAAATTAAAAAAATAAAAAGGATACATTCTTCTAGCATTGTGACTGCCAATGGCCCCTGGTCTGAGCATTGATTCGCTTACTTAAACAAATGTATTTGTTGTAAGTTGCTTTGGATAAAGGCGTCTGCTAAATGCCATAAATGTAATGTGTGTGTACGTATGTGAGCTTGTGTGTGTGTGTGTGTGTGTGTGTGTGTGTGTGTGTGTGTGTGTGTGTGTGTGTGTGTGTGTGCATGTTAGTTGTTAGTGTGTGTCGATTACTTAGATGGTGGGGCAATTCATCTCTTTCTCCATCTGCAGTGAAACCCAAAAGCAGGCATGTGTGTGGAAGGAAGGGGGCATCAGTTGCTGGCAGTGATGAGAGGGCCAGTCAGTGCTGTAATTGAACTGTCCAATGTGCTATCTAAAGGACTGAATCACTTCTAAAGAATCACAGCCTCCTCTGATTAGAGATACAGACAGACCCAGCTGCTCTCACAGTGGGAGGTCAAGTGCTTTTTATAAAAGCACCTCTGTCTCTCTGACACACACACACATGCACACACACACACACACACACACACACACACACACACACACACACATGCACACACACACACACACACACACACACGCCCCACAGACGACATAATTACAGTCCTATCACTCAGTACTAATTTCTCTGAACTAATGCATGTAATGGTCATGTAGAGTAGTTTAATGTACCTGGTTATAGCAACTTGGTTCTTGTGACACTGGGGTTGGAGCAATTCCCCCCAAAATATTTCAACTTGGCAACCTCCTTGTTTTGTATTTAGCTTTGACAAGATTATGTTTTTTTTACATTTAGGTGTGTGTGTGTGAGAGAGAGAGAGAGAGAGAGAGAGAGAGAGAGATCAAAGATTAAACAGAAACAGACAAGTTTCTGTCTTCCTCTTGCTTGACATTTAGTTTCCATTGGCAACCAACTACAGTAGGTTATGGTTTGAACTGATGATAAAATCAAGGGTGGTACAGTCTATATATAGCTACATATTAATGAAAGGAATAGGCCTCCTTCATGAAGGTGTTACACCTGGAATATTTCACAGGGACACTTCACCAATTTCACAGGGACACTTCACCAATTTCACAGGGACACTTCACCAATTTGTAACCTCATATTCATTCTCCACACCATACCAGTGTTTACATATGTGAAAACAGCGATTCCTGATGTCCCCCTGGCTGGAACTTTCCGTAGGACTTTTTCTCTTTTTCTTTTCTCTTTTTGACTACATAACATAGAAAATCACCATATTCAAATATGTAGACACTGGTATGGTGCTTGAGATAATGAATATGAGGTTAGAAATCGGTGAAGTGTCCCTTGAAGTTTTGTGCACAAGCTAACTTGACGTGGATCACATCCAAATCTGAATATTGTGATTAGATATTGTCTCCAAGGTCTCTCTCTACAAACTCCATTGGACGTATCTCATACTGGATGTGACTGTACTTAGTGTCACTAAATGTGTTTATGACGGCAAAACCAAAGACATAGGCTAAGCCATTCAAATGAGATTTTAAATTAAAGATTATCAAGACTATTATCAAAAAGAAAGCTGCCAAACAACTGTTGCTAATTAGTTGAAGAATATGTTGCTTATACATGATGCTCAAATCATTCTCTCAATTTCCGCCGGTTCAATACAGCGGCAGCGTCTGAAATGGAATTCTGATTTATGCGGTTCACTGAGACAGAGCGGTGAGTGTGTGAGGTGGCGTGAACACAATCCTGAGAGCTCTTAATTTCTTCATTTCAAAAATAGGATTTGGAGACGCAGTGAGACGCAGTGAGGTTCGGCGGGGCGCTGCTTACTGCACAGAGCTATTCTATGTCTCTCTGTGGGTCTCCATGGCAAGCAAGAGCTTGGAGAAGTTTGAATGCAGCCCTACAGTACTTACTTGCTGGTGGAGAGAGATGTATTAGGTGTAATTAAGGAGGCAGTATTGTTGTGCCAGAATGCATGGGAAAGTGCTGATGAGTGTAATTACTCTATCCTACCTTGGCAGCCCGAGTAGGTCTAATCTACACTGCTTGTAAATCAGACATAAGACATGAATAGGAAGAGATCAAACAGATGGAGTGAATCATCAAAATCAGTTGGCCTAATACTGTATATGGGTCTCCGTGGGTGGAATAACAATGAATATCTTCATGAAATGTTATTTCTGTTCACTGTACAAAGGCTCAATGAAAAACAGGGAAAGGGAAATCATTAGCATCATCATCATCAGCATCATCATTATTATGCTGTCATGGATATTGCTCATACAGTATAAATACATAAATACTGTAATATCGTGAGCTATGACAAACACTATAACATAGGTAATATCACTAGCTAGAATAGACACTCTACTCTGTTTCAATATCTTACTGACAGTCTGTCGGCCAGGGGACAATGACCTCAGACCGAATACAATTACGATGAAATGTTTTGTTATTTCACATTGGGAATGATACTCCAATGTATCCTATCCAGCTCCACTGTGGAACCAGTCTTAATGAGAACAGCAATCTCTATAAAGAGACTTGACACTATACCATTCATACTAATGCCAGTTTCCATGTGAAGGTTTGACTTTTGGCTATATATATATATATATATATATAAGCATATCTAATATTGGTAATCTGTCTCCAAGTAATGTAATTATCCCTATGTGCTAAGAATTGTTGAGTTTGTACTGATTTAGAGCAATAATGGTCAAATAGCATGAATCAAATGAGGCTTTAATAATACTGTATACTTATACAAGGCGAATACTTCATAGAAAATGTTAGATTCTGATAGAGAGAGAGTAGAGAGAGACAGAGAGATAGGAAGATGACCACAGGTCATTCAAACAATGCTACTCACAACTCATGACGAGAACCTCACAACAGGACAAAGAAAGAGAGAACAAGCTATTCCCTGACCTCCGCTTTTATATCACTCTACAACCACAGTATTTAAATTAGGAGCTGTTTGCAAGGAGACCCAATTAGAATTCATCATATCACTTCTATACTGATGACATCACAGCTCCGACACCTCTCAAGACATCCCCCAGAGCTCACAACCATTTGTCTCCTCGGGGGAAGGGTTCTCAATGTAGGGGAGCAGAATAGCTCCCCCTTCAACACGTGTGTACTGTACAACACACAATGATCAATCAGCCTGTCAACTGGATTCAGCAAATCTGTAACCTTTTATTTTAATGACAGGGAGGCCATTACAGAAAGAGCATATGAGCATATGATATGTATGATAGTGTGAGTGGCCGGGTTTCATATTCGCTATTTGCTTCATCACATATGCATAGCCTACTGCAGATGATATACTGTAGATGGCCCCTTTATGGTTCCTCGTCTGAGTTTAATGAAAATGTATGAATTTGTCAGTTCAGTGTGACTGAAGGTGATGCTTGAGAGGCTATACTGATTGGTTATTAGGATATGCAAGGCGACTTTGCAGGATGATAATTAGAAACTTTGTCATTCGACCTGCCAGGCATGAGTAGCGGCTTAGCAGATGAATCAATGCAGGATAATTAGCGGAACCCGCTAATGAGATGAGTCAGTCTGGTAGGCGACAGAAGAGGGAAGATACTACTTTAACCAACGTGGAGAGAATGGAGTGATTATGCATGACCAAACGGATCTCTCTCTCTGTGGTACTGAGGGAGACAAGGATGAACTACATTATCTCTCTCTCTCTCTCTTTCTCTCTCTCTCTCTCTCTCTCTCTCTTGCTCTCTCTCTCGCTCTCTCTCTCTGTGTCTCTCTCTCTCTCTCTGTGTGTCTCTCTCTCTCTCTCCTTCTCCCACAAACTGAAGTTATTTTTAGCCCAGTCCAGAGAGGGAGAGAAGAGACATTGTTTTGTGGATCTCAGTGGGGGGTAGGAAGGGGGAGTGTAGAATGAAAATGTTCAGCGAACAAAAACATCTTCCACAGCCATGCTTGTATGTATAATGGTGTCCATGTTAATCAATAGCACAATTGAGTGACCTTTAAGGCTGTTTACTGCCACATTCTGACTGCTGTTTTCCTATCCAGGATGACTAAAATAATTATCACACAGGTCAGTTTGACATCAAAATATAGTATTTAATACAGCTCTTGAATAGTCTAGACATCTGCATATAACAGTAAACAAAGATGTACAATCATAAGGACATTTTGAAGAGATAATAACGTAAACATACACACATATATTTGGTATTTGGTGCATCTCATATAGAAGTGAATTGTGTTAGAATGGGTACTATTTGTGTACAGTGGAGGCTGGTGGAGGTAGAAACTGGAGGACGGGCTCATTGCAATGCATGGATTGGTCTTCCGATTTCTGTCTCCACCAGCCTCCCATCCTTGTTGGGATTTTTTCTTTTCCTGCTAAAAAAACTAGTCTTGTTTTCATGTGCAGCACAAGGTTTTACTTCATGGCTTTCACATTTAATGGTCCCATATAATACCTCCATTACGCCATCTTTAATGTGAGGGATGCAGTTTTTTTGTGCACTCCAATAAAAACAGACATCACACAACAAAATTGCCACATCTCCTTTTCGTGAGCTAGTCTATTACTGGCATAATAGCACTGGACTACCTGGTGAATCCATTACAGAGAAACACTTATGTAGGAATAAAGGCACTGAAAGAAAAGCCAGGCCATGACAGCTATCTGTACACAACCTTTCCCCACAGAGGAATGTATATTTACGCAAGACAGTGAAATCAATACAGAGGACTAACGTAAATGTCAGAAACAATTATCAAATTCACTTTTCTCTAGTAGTTAAATCTTTTATACAGCCAATCTCAAAAGTACAAATACGCATTTTCAATAAAGTATATACAATATTTATAAGACATTCATACATTAATTTAAATTGTGGTTACAAACTAGGTAACACACAGTACACGTTTGTGTTATGTGGCATGCAGTGGAGGCTGGTGGAGGTAGAAATCGGAGGACGGGCTCATTGTAATGCAAGGAATGGAATGACGAATGGTATCAAACACTTGTTTGATACCATTCCTCATTCCATTCAATGCATTACAATAAGCCTGTCCTGCAATTTCTGCCTCCACCCGCCCCCCCTGGTGGCATAGTAGTGCCCCTAGTAGTAGAGGGTGTTACAAGTATGAACAAAGTCATCCACAATTCATCAAATATCCGTCTATCAACCTCTGCTTATCGGTTGAAGGCATTCATAAAGAAAAACAGATCTCCAAACTTAGAGACCTCCAACCTAATGAGAATAATGACAATGATAAACATTGTACAAACAACGTACAACATAATATCATTTTGTTGATGTTTTTGTGTTTTCTAACTCAAGTAAAAAACCTCTATGAGGTATGACTAATAATATATACCAATAAGAATTGAGGGTTTTGCTTAGTGTGATGTCTAAAATGTCCAACACACACACACACACGCACGGACGTGCGCAAATATGCACACACAAACACAAACACACACACACACACACACACACACACACACACACACACACACACATGCACATGCACAAATGCGCACAAACACACACACACACACACACACACACACACACACACACACACACACACACACACACACACACACACACACATACACTTGCATGCATGCAGGGAATAACCCCCCCCAAAAAGATCTAAAACCAGAGATAGATAAATCACGATGATGATGTCTGATTCCAGCATCCTGATAAGACTTTTCACTGCTACAGTTGGCAGGGTCCAGGGTCTTCCCAGGGTCTTCCCAGGGTCTTCCCAGTGTATCGGAGTGTACTGAAACACCACCCCCTCCTCCACATAGAGAAAAACAGGAGTAATCCTCCTTTCTACAAGAGACAAAAAAGGTAGGAAGTAAAGTAACGGTGAAGAGGTGTTGAAATCCCCTGTGAGGGCCAGAGGGAGGGTGTGTTTATACATAGGTATAGATAAACCCTGGCCAAGTGGAGTTCACAGGGAGGTGAGGGATGGAGGTGTGGAGAAAGAGAGCATTAGCCTTGCTGAGGAGAGGGGGGCAGGGGAAGAAGAGAAAATCTCTCCTTGTTTCTGTCTCTCTGTAACCTCTCAGTCTTTGTCTATGAGTGACGGATCTCCTCATTGTCCCCTCATAGATCACAGCACTGAGGCTACATCCCCCAGTCTTCCAGCACTAGCTTCGTCAGTTCCAGAGTAGGGGAAAGACCCCTCATCTGCTACACAGAGATGTGCCTCCCCAAGGCTCAAGTGACAGATGGTACACCCAGGCAGCTCCACGCTTCAAAGACCACTGATTCCTATCAATCTGCTTTAACTTCAGGAATGCTTTGCCAGTACGGGGGGTGGGGGTGGGGGGTGGGGGGGTTCAAAGGGGGGATTCCTTTGATCAGTTTTCTTTTAGCTGTAAAATTGAGAGAGAAACATGGATAAAAAAAGAGTGAAAAAGAGAGTTGACAGAGCTGTGTCGTTGTTCCATGTCTGCCTTGGTAGTAATGTAGCACTCACCACTAAGCAAAGCAAGCTCCATCGCTTCAACCTCCAGGCCACTGATAGGGGTACAGTATTCATATAGCTACATCCATTCAGCTACATCCAACTGTCTTGTTGGGTAGTAAAAAAAACAACCAGGTATAGTTCTGGGTGGAGGGCCTGGGGGTGCGCGCACACACACACACACACACACACACACACACA
>NC_139670.1:8078601-8133601 GCF_951799395.1 Argentina silus | reverse complement strand
AGAGAGTGCTCTTGGTGTGTGTGTGTGTGTGTGTGTGTGTGTGTGTGTGTGTGTGTGTGTGTGTGTGTGTGTGTGTGTGTGTGTGTGTGTGTGTGTGTGTTTATTTCTGCCGAAATAAAAATCTATAAGAAAGGCTACCAGGAACAAAATTATTTTTCACTATTTACATAGCTTTCACAAATACCACAATCATGGGCCCATAACCTTGATTTAAACAAGACAATTGAGACTGTCTGAAATGAGAATAACACAGGCTGCAGGGCATAAATATATCCTAACACAGCATTGGGAAAATGAAAAATGAATGACCTGAAAAATCACTCCATGCATGAGTGAGTGTTTGTGACTGTGTGTGTTTGCATACCAGTAAAGCCATGTGACTGGGGCCGGGCCTATGGATGTGAGGAATGGGTTGGTTTGTATATTTATGAATGTGTGTGCGTGCGTGCGTGCGTGCGTGCGTGCGTGCGTGCGTGCGTGCGTGCGTGCGTGTGAGTGTGTGTGTGTGAGTGCATATGTGAGCGAATAATGAGGGTCAATCTAATAAGAAAGAGAGGCCTACAGTAATGGATGGTGTGAGTGAGTCAACACGCACAGGGAGAGACGGGTGAGGAAGAGAAGGCCAGATAGAGAGAGGAAAGACGGAGGCAGAGGGATAAAGATAGAACTAAACGGAGAAGTAGGAGGGAAAGAGCTAAAGAAAGACCTGTCATGATATCCTTAACAATACAGTTAAAAAAAGTTCTCTCTCAACCCTGGAGAGCTATTCCAGTACAAGAACCTCCAGGGACTTTAAAGATTGTTTATTGGAAGGTGAAACGAAAGTGCAGAAAATAGTCGAAAGAAACTCATCAACTTGAGAGAAGGGACCAGTCATGTGTGTGTGTGTGTGTGTGTGTGTGTGTGTGTGTGTGTGTGTGTGTGTGTGTGTGTGTGTGTGTGTGTGTGTGTGCATGCATGCGTGCCCGCGCGTGTATGTGTAGTTTTGCCAGGCAAGGGCAAGCTCTGGGGACAGAGGCACTGCCAAAAGAGCAGACGGTAGTTGTCTGAGCAGGCAAGTGGATCTCAGACAGGAGGAGAATGACAAGCTGCCCCTAGATGGGTCCTCGATGACTCAGAGGTGCCTGAGAAGGTGCCTGTCAGAGGGATGGGACGATGGAGGGAAGAAGGGCATGTCTTGGCTCATCTCTGGGTTTCGCCCACAGAATCCAACTGTCACACCGTCTGCTGCCGCCTGTGCCAGCTGATGCTTGTCAGTTGTGCCTATTGCCCCACTATCTATCTATCCATCCATCTATCTATTTCTCCATCCTTTACAGGTATAGTGTATAGGTACTGTACTGTACTTTATGTAGGTACACAGTCTTTCTTTGAAAATGTCATTACTGTAATTAAATCTCCAAACATGTAATTGTAAGCTCATTAACTTACTTTAACCTTTTATAGATGGGTGTTCATCAAAGATAATGGGCTGACTCCGTTTTTCTCAGAATCCAAGTTCACTTGTGTGTTTCTCAGATGCAGACCTTGGCTAACCAGTGAAAACTGTTGAAAACTCCAGAACTTTCAGGGGAGACGCACATGCAGGAATGCATCACCTGGGTAACAGAGAAGCTGTTTGAGAAAATGTAGCAGAGGAGGCTGGTGGAGGTAGAAATCGGAGGAGGTCTCATTGTATGTATGTTTGATACCATTCCTCATTTCATTCCATGCATTACAATGAGCCTATCCTCTGATTTCTACCTCCACACACACACACACACACACACACACACACACACACATTATATACATTATACCTTAGCAGAGAATATAACTTACTTTAATGGCTGTTGTCACGCCCCCTCCACTTCCACCTAGCCTGTGCCAGTATCTCTCTCTCTCTCTCTCTCTCTGTGCGTGTGTGGCCGTGGCCCCAGGCTCCAGCAATCAGTCATCATCTCCACCTGCTCGGTCTTCCCCCCTGTGGTTCATCACCTCATCTGCTCACAGCATTTAAACCCCGGCTTCCCATCCACTCATCGCCAGATCGTTGTTTGTCGTTGTAAGTCAGTCAAGCTCTTGGCTGCTTAGCAGCACTTAGTTTCCTGTATATTCTCTGTGTCTAAGTATTTTGTCTTGATGCGTTCTCTCTATGCTACAGGACCTCTTCCCGGTTTCTGTCTGCCAGCCTGCCTGCCCGTCTGCCTACCCTGTCCTGCCTACCTGCCCTGTCTGCCTGTCTACTTGTCCTGCCCGCTCTGCCTGCCCTGCCTACCTGTCCTACCTGCCCTGTTTGCCGGTCTACCCTGCCTACCTGCCCTATCTGCCCTGCCTGCCCTGCCACCCTACCTCGCTTTCCATTCCACCCTGCTACTCCGTTTCCCACTCTTCCCTCATTAAAACCTGATTCTTTTATATACGTGTCCTGACTCTGTGTTATGTGCTTGGGTTCCTTTAGCTCTGACCGTAAAAGCTGTGACATTGCCTTTGATTAAGCGATGTGGACACCAGCTTACCCAGGATGCCCCTGGGTGCTGCAGTCGCTGGTGCTGCTGGGAGCTAATTGGCTGTGTTCTGCTTGAGTGTGTAGGTGTTCTTCACTTCCGCCTGTTAGCTTAACCTCTGCCAAAGGACAGGGAAAGAGAGACAAGGGAAGGAGGGAGAGTGAGAGAGAGAGAGAGAGAAGTGACAGTATGAAAGTATCAGACGTCGACCTGCTCTGCAATAAGAGTGAGATCAATTATCTGCTCCAGCTCTCATAAGGATATTCATAAATGATATGGCTGAGTATGCACACATCTGTATGTATTTATGTAGTAGCAAATGCAATATCGTTGTCAAACCTGCGAACCATTCATTATTTGTATCAGAGTAATGATTTGGAGAAATAGCAGATGACAGCACACGTCAGATATTGTGATTGTGTGTGAGATTTCTAAACTGAGAAAATGTGTGATGTGGAGAGAATACTGTACCAGTGCTGCCCCCTGTTGGTGATCACCAATACCTAATAGTCGGGCTGATTCTTTATATTCTAAGTCTCATCCTCAGCCTGCGAGCATTGCACTGTGACATTGTATCACACATAAGGAGATTTCTGCTCTTTCCTCTTTGACCCATAAGGCAATTTACAGTAATATATGACTGTTAGACTTACAGTAGGTCAATCACATTCAACGCAAACTTGTCACACAGTTTACGTCACCAGAGAGAGGTACAGTGAGAAGTCAATATGTTCTGCAGTAGTAACACAGGAGGCTGGTGGAGGCATGAATCGGAGGACGGACTCATTGTAATGCATGGAATGGAATGAGGAATGGTATCAAACACACATTTTTGATACCATTCCTTATTCCATTCCATGCATTACAATGAGCCCGTCCTCAAATTTCTACCTCGACCAGCCTCCCCTGAGTGATGAATATGGTATATGGTACATAGTAATTCATCTGGGTGTATATTAGTCTTGTCGAGACTATCATCAGGTCAGTGGCCTTTAAAACAGACTGAAAACAATTTGATAATGCATTCAGGGTCTCTAGTAGCTGATGCATTGGAATGACAAAGCAGAGAGCGCAGAATGTGAATATTAGCCTCTAATCTTCAGGAGACCCATGGATAAACAGATCACAGAGAGAAAATCAGGAGATAAACAATCGAGAGAGAGAGACTGAGAGACGGCCAGGAGGGAGGAGGATGAGTCACCGCTCATGAATACAATCCATCCAGACAGGCCCCTCGGCTAATGGGGCCATTTGAATGGTGGTTTCACTGTTCCTGCTCTCTCTTGTTGCAGTATAAAAACACAGTATAAAAGTATACAGCATTAAAGTATAGTATAACAGTATAAAAATACAAGTATAAAAAGCAGTGCCACAGGGGCAAAAATGTTGTTTTCCACGTAGAAAATTATAATATTATTCATTCAACACTATGAGCAAGACTGGGTCCCTCAAACAAACTAAAGGTATCTTTTTTAAGACATCTCTTGAACAACGCACATCTCTCTTGCGTGTCACTTCATCGTGCTTCTGTTAGAAATAAATCTCTCAAAACAAATAAATGTTTTTCTTTTGCCTGAGTGTTGTGTTGGGTATACAGTAACACTATGCTTGTCTGATCTCTCAGAATCACACCAAGGTGAGCTTTGGTACTTCTTAATCTTAATTGATTTAGAGAGTCCCATGCTACAAATATCTGGGTATTTGGTTAGATGATAAACAGTCTTCAAAAATATGTTGATAAGTTAACAAAAGACGTAGAGCTAGAGTTGGTTCACACATATGCACAAACATCATCAAATGTTCAAGGGATAGAGGCTTAAAAGCAGACAGCAGAAGTGTATGCTCCTCCATAGCGTTCAACAGTTCTGACATGGTTGTATTGGCTATGAGAGTAAGTTTTGTGTGGTCATCCCACCCATCACCCCCAGCCTTCGCCTGTTTGGTTGTTCTGCATGTAGCCTGATAAGTCTTGACTCTACAGAGCAGAGCCAACCAATTATGCTAAGTTTAATTTATTACAATTTTCATGCAATAAATGTTTAAACTGACGTGAATGACCTGACTGAACTCAGTATACCAGTCTGCTCTGCGTTTCATTACTGATGACGTGTTCGGCTGTCATCGCTTCTGTACCAGGCTGTGGGTTGGTCACCTTTGTCCACCAGAAGGATTCAGCACTGGCTTCTGTACCAGGCTGTGGGTTGGTCACCTTTGTCCACCAGAAGGATTCAGCACTGGCTTCTGTACCAGGCTGTGGGTTGGTCATCTTTGTCCACCAGAAGGATTCAGCACTGGCTTCTGTTAGCTCCCTTAGTATCTCACATGCCTTCTTATTTGGAGATCTATTAACCTCCACACTGAATCTCAGGATTGGTTGGTGCTTGAGGTCCCACATGTCTCTACAGAGCTGGGAAAAACTGCCTTTAGGTATTGTGCTCCTCAGTCCTGGAAGGACCTTCAGGACAAATTGAGAGTGGACTTTTCTGTGTAACAGTTCAGGACATTAATGATGAAAAATGTAGAGGAGGTGTGTATGTGTTTTTAAAATGATGTATATGATGACCAAAATGTTTTTTTATTATGTTTATTATTTATAACTGATTACTGTTTAGTTCATTTTCTTCTTATTGATTGTATACAAACAGGGCACCCATGAAAAAGAGATCAGTCGATCTGTATGTAGCCTACCTACGGGGGTCATGTTGTATATTAATATGTTGTGGTTGTATCATATATTAATATTGTATATTAATATGTTGTGGTTGTTTAACTCCAGGCAGGGAGCTATACAGAGTGGAGCCATGCAATTATGCCAAGCCTACATGTATTACCATTTTCATGCAATAAATGGTTAAACTAACGTGAGTGTCCTGAATTAACCACAATTATGTGAACAACAATTATTTATTTTTTTAGCCCATAACTTAACAGTAGCATTTCTGTATCACTGTGCCTCCAATGACAATTGGTTTTCTTCAGGGACAGAATGGAGCTTCTGTGAAGGAAAAGAAGAGTCAACAGGTACGTCAATGTCTGTTAATCTCCAACAGATTTCCGATATTGAGTTCCCGGGTAAAGTAGTTTCATAAGACATTTTTATTTGGTGGCTTAATGACGGGCTCAATGAGAGAACAGAAATAGCAACGCAAAGATGGATACCAAAGCCAGGGGATTGCAGACATCCAAGAAGAGCCTTCAGCCCACTCCTCCCACATAGTGGATTCTCCTCTCTTCAAATTTCTGCTTGATTCTTCTAACCCAGGCTTTGCGTAGGAGCTGAAATAAATACCACAGAGCCACATAGGAATGCTGTATGATACTGTATGAAGTTCCTCAAGAAGTTTTAATGCTAAAGACACTTTTCTATTTCATTTCTTCCCTCTCACGTAAGGTCTATGTATCCCCTAGACACAAGTACATAGACTATCCTCCTCCACAGCCAAGTGAAGTGAATTTATATCCGAAGACTAGTGCTCCTTCAGAGGCCTCAGGGAGACAGTTATTATAACTGGAGATTGCAATTAACCCTGATAACCCAAACGCTCTGCCCATGAGGCTACTGCAAATACTCATCCTCTACTCCAACAGGTACAGCGTTGGCACACCATGATTGTAAGTCTGTGAGTGTTTCTCAACTAACATGGCTGGACTCGATTCCGCCACCTTGAGGCTCTACAATCTATAAAGTAGCTTCAAGGGGACTGCTGCTCCAGGAAGTCCTCAATCTCTCTCCTTCCTTCTTGCTCCTGAGTACAATATTAATTGCTTAAGAAGGTGTAGTATAAATGTGTCTTTTCTGGCCGACATCAAGGCAGGGCGAGAAACAGAATGTGGCATTCATGCTTTAAAGTACTGCTTTATATCTCCTTGGAGAGTAACAAATGTAAGTCATTAAGAACAACAGTCACTAACAATAATTTTATTATACACCTTACAAGAAAATATTTGAGGCATTCAATATGCATTTTGCAGTAGACTGAGACCGGCTTTTTCCAGTATAACTTTGGCATACAATATCTACAACAACCTTTTTCCTCTGACCCACACCTATTGGAAATCGAGGGCTGTTGGCCTTTCTGTCTCGACTGCTTTTGTGTCTGTGTATATATTATGTGAGCATTCATGTGATATGAACAGTCTGTTAGGATTGATTGTAAGAACATTGCAATCAATCCCACACAGCTTGCCTCTTATTGAAAACCTCATTGTTACATGCCATAGTCCATGGTTGTGATTACCACTCATTAAAGCTTCCTCCACCCTGACTAATCTCCCATGCACAGTACTCAGTTAAAGCAGGGCACATTGGGCACACTCTTGTTAGCTCTGTGCAGCTAACAAGAGGAGGAGGACGAACAATCATGCCAACTGCTTGTTTCAATCAATTGAAGCTCATAAACACTGATGTTAATGTAAGCCATGTTCCTGTTCTTATGGCACAATGGTGTCTCAGTTGCCTGTTCTTGTGTTGATTTAATTGCATGCATGGGTAACTACAGTGTGTGGTGACACAGCTGTAAAATATAATTCAGTGAAAGCCTATTTTCAAGAAATTAACAACTCCATGCGATGATGATTTTTGACACTTTTATTTTAAGATAAATTTAAAGTATTCAAGACAATGAAAGAAAACAATCCCACATTCAATTAGTTTCACATCATGATAAATCTAATCTTTTTGGATGTACTGTATTTATGTTTATAGTTTATGGGTATTCCCAGTCATTTCACTCCCGGTAGAGCGATACAAATTGTAATTGTTCAAAGACAACCAGTTACCACCACTGATGTTACTCCCAAATATGGGATGAATAAGGTGGCTGGCACCATGGACAGGATGGCCGCTGTGCTGGAACTCATCTCTTCCATTATCGCTCTGTTACAGAGACTGGCAGACAAGCTCTAACATTCCTAAAGTGTGAACTTGTTCACATTGGTTTGGTGTATGCTTATACTTGAGGTAGTGTCCGCTATTTCTTAACACATTACATGGGGAGTGAGTGAAACCAGGTTGAAATTAATGTAATAAGACCTATTGATGTTTTGTTTGCATTTTGTTGCTGCACAGACAAGAATCATCAATACCACACATGGCTTGTTTTTGGAATTTATGTTAAATTAGAACATATCTCATGTTTTCTGCTTTTATTTTTGGCTGGTTGGCTACTGTAGTTGTGTAGCAGAGACAAAGTGGAGGAAAGGACCCAACAGTGTCTGCTCATGTCCAGTAGGTGGAAACAAAGACCATCACATTCCATAACACAACAACCAGTACAACAGAACAGAACGACAATTATTACAAGTTTTCTTTCAGAACAAAATGCACATTTCAGTTAGCCAGCTTGCTAAGTGGCACGCATTAAACGCACCATGACATTATTGAGCAGCAAGAAACAAACATCCACTTTGTCCACTCCGTGCCAGTGAGTAAAGTGGTTGCCAAGTAGTTGCTAGGGAAGTGAGGGCTTGCCTTCCTCGCGGAGGAGGGTTTTCCGGTTAAAGTTTCCTTTGTGAGTCGGAAGTGCTGCACCAAAACCAAAGGCTTTCACCCCAACAACAATGATATGTGAACGGATTACACATTAATTCAAACTTTAATATCATGATATAGAGCAAGACAGATTTCTGTTAAGTTTCACAACAACAAGCTACATCAGAGAAATCCACCGCGTGACAGGCAGTCTGCTGACTGTGTGTTGCTAGCATCACGATTCTAAGCTAGCTAGCTAGCTGTCTGGAGCCAAGAAGAGGGAATGTGGACTTGTATCCACCGTCAGTATTAGACAGCAATATATGTCCGTTTAGCTAAACCTGTTTTGCTGTCTGTCTGAGATTGTGGAAGTATTTTACTGAATAACTCGAAGCTCTGCGTTGGACTGTTCAGGTGAGTCCTCCCTGGCCTGAGTATTGTTACTTACAACAATAGCTAGCGAGCTAACTAGCTGTCTAGCCAATGACAGCTGCAGTGTGAAGTGTGATCACTGTGGCCAGGCTAGCTAGCCAGCTAACTGGCTAGGAGTTGGCTACATATACACTCACTGAACAGTTTATTAGGAACATAATGTTACATAAAGTGGGGAATGTTTTCTTGGTACACTTTGGGCCCGTTAATATCAAGCAATCATCGCTTGAATGCCACAGCCTATTTGAGTGTTGTTGCTGACCATGTGTATGTCTTCATGGCCACAATTTACTCATCTTTTAATGGCTACTTCCAGCATGATAATGTACCATGTCACAAAGCAAAAGTCGTCTCAAACTGGTTTCATGAACATGACAATGAGTTCAGTGTTCTTCAGTGGCCTTCCCAGTCACTGGATCTGAATCCAGTAGAACACCTTTGGGATGTGGTAGAACGGGAGATTCACAGCTTGAAAGTGCACCTGAAAAATATGCAATCATGTCATTATGGAGCAGAATCTCAAAATAATGTTTCCAACGTCTTGTGGAATCAATGCCACGAAGAATTGAGTCTGTTTTGAGAGCAAAGGGAGGCCCTACCCAGTATTAGTATAGTGTTCCTAATAAAGTGTTCGGTGAGTGTATAATGCCCTTGATAGCTGTAGTAACTACTACCCTTGTCTTAATAAAGTAATCAATGAAAACGAGTATGTCAACATTAGTACTTTCCCTCAATCACATGTTGTACTTCACAGGTTACAGAGCTATTCTGATGTGATGAATAGTGTAGTAGACTTGGCGAAGAACAATTGATGAACAGGTTTTGACTAAAACCAGTCTATCTTTCTTCTTCTCTTCTAGCACTCTTTTCAGCTGTGCGCTGAAATGGGAAAACGCTTCCATTGGGTTTGAAGGATTTAGCAGTACAGGTAGGCAATGAATGACTCACTTTTTTGTGTGACTCAGTCTCATAATTTCCTCCTGTCATGTCATTTATTAGCAAACCTGGGACAAATATATGCAATGCCAATTTACCTGGCAGAAAGTATTTGAAGTGTCATAGCTTAGCTTGCTTCACACTTTTGTGAGTAAGCTGTTGCGCACACATCCTGGTCTGATTTGTTTGTGCTTATAGCCAACTCCTTGTTGCGATCACAATAAGGACAGTAGGACTTGGCTGTACAGCACAAATATCTGGGGGACCAGGCTACACTCAAGCAGTTCAAAAGTGTTTGTCATATTGCAGGCCTATGTTTATGACCCAGGTCTGTTAGTTCAGCATTAATTTATTCTTTCCCTATTTCCATTGATGTTTTTTGGTTGACAGCTGTGCTATTTTTGTTTGGATTTCTCAAAGACAATCTCATAGGCTGAAACGGAGTGGAACTTAAAACGCTGTTTTGCACTGTATCTTCCTGAATCCACATTCTCAGGTGGGAGGTGTGTACCCTGAGGATCATGTTTGGATCAGATCTGAACAGACTAGTGTAGGCCTGCAGTGAGAGGAATGTCTGAGAACATGCTGTCCCTACCGCAAGCATTGTATCAGTACAATGCACTACATGTTTCAACAATGCCCCTTATATTGGGGTACTGGGAAGGTACTGGAAGCTGACATACCTGCAGATTACTCGGCTCATATATCCATTGGGTTTATCCATTGTATAAAAAACTGATGTTGATATATATGTTATATTACAGTTCATTGCTTCTGTGAGAACATGGTTGCACAGGAGGATCACAATCCTTTTTCATCTCTGATTGTGATCAACAGCATTATAACATCACAACCCTCAAAAGTTGACCAAGTTGAGCATTGTTGAGACATTACCCCACCTAAAATGACTGAGGTATTGCATTGTTACCCTCCCCATTATCAATGACTTGCATTGCATGGTGATTCATTGCATTGTGACATACTTTGTCATTGCATTGTGACATACTTTATTGATTGAGTGCTACTACTGCATTATGATGTCATCCAAACTAACAGAGTTCTACTGCATTGTGAAGTCACAATCTCCCTCATCTGTTGACTAGCATTGCTTTTTGATGAATTTCATTGTGACACAACTTATTGATTGAGTTCTACTACTGCATTGTGATGTCATCCAAACTCGCATTGATTCTACTATTATGTGAAGTCAAGTTCTACTATTGTGACATCGCTCTACATACAAAGATGATGTCCCACAATGACGATAATGATAATAATAATGCATTTATTTTGTTTGTTTCTCAGTGCTCAAAGACACTACATTTCATGGAGAGAACAGGAATAGATAGATAGATAAATAAAATGTAAAACAAAAGCACAGTCAGTAAAAACAACAGTAAAACACTTGTTAAAGATTAAAAGCAAGTTTAATAAGATGGCTTTTGAGGGATCGAGTGTGCTGGATTCTTTCATGTGGTTTGGGAGACTGTTCCAAAGAGTGGAGGCTGCAGTGTAGAAAGCTTTGTACCCCCTTAGTCCTGGTGATGGGGACAAGGAGGTTGGCATCAGCTGACCAGAGTCATTTCATGCATTGCGCTGCCTCATATCACTGCAGGGTTTAACTTAATTTCTTCATAAGTTGACCTCTTGGAACTGTTTCAAATCTTTTCCTACAAGTCAGAGATCTCTCTCATGATTATCTGAATTAAGTCATTGGGGCTACCACGATGGGATGTCACAATGAGGTAATTGGTGGTGCTGGGATGGGGGCAGGGGACTGCTATGACTAAAGTTATGCAACAGGAGATTGGTTTATTTAATCAGACTCAAATGTGCTGTAATGAATCAACATGAACAGAATTGAACATAACAGCATAATAACGGTCAATTGCATTTTTATTTAGTAAACAAACAGCCCTTCTGAGTGGTTCTATGGATGTGTTATTACACATCGTATTAATCCAACCCCTGTTGAGATTCACCAGACGAGGTTTCTGTCCAGTTTGTTTAAGTGATGGTGAGTGGTGGCTGAGAGGGAGACTGGACTTCCCTTGGCTGGGACATTCAGAACCACAGAAATCCTCTCAGACAGAGCATTATGGTTTTTCCAGAGCCATTGCCAGTGCTAGTGCCAGTGCTGCCCTGCTCCTCAAGCCAACATTATCTGAACACCAGAGTATGTCAACCACACCCTAACACAGAGAGAGAGAGAAAGAGAGACCGACCGACCAATTGAGCAGATCAGTAACTGTGTTAGGTGAACGCAAGCTTGGCTTGATTGAGAGAGAGAGGGAGAGATTCCCAACAACACCAACACCTTTATCCATGTAAACCATTCCAAGGTTATGTGACTGAGTGACTGTTTTCAGTCAAACTCTTGAGTGAAATTTCAGTTTGATAGGTCAAGGAAACTTCTCTTTTGCAGAAAAGCAGAGGCACAACATGTAAATTCCTCTAGATAGTTGATTCAAACCGTAGCCTGCAGCCTTGCATTCTTGCCCTGTTCTGTGTCTCAGAGTTCCATAATTGCACAAGAGTGTACGGTGTTCCGCCTGCATGTTTAAGCATGCTGGACTGCTCCATGTCCTACCTCCCTGTCTCATTTCTCCTGCCCTGAGCAACATAGAGTGTTTTAAAGGGCTACTCTACCACTCTGCTGTGGTTATAATAGTGGGCCTCAAGGAAATTGTATGTTGATGTAACTTCTGTAGTTGTCATAGCTGTCATTGGAAGGAAGGCTTCAATAACGCGTCAGTTTTCTGGTGAAATGTTGCAAGCTGATACAGATGAGGGGATCTTCTCTGTGAAAGGTCAAATTGAGTGGGCTTTGGGTTATATTCCTCTCTGACAATGCAACCTGAATGGTAAAAACCCAATTCAAGCATTTGCCAATGAATCAACATTGGCAATTTCCAAACCTAAACCGTCTCTTGTTTTGGATGCACCATAGGTCTCTCTGTCACCCTGGCGACGTTGGAGCCACAGAATGGGGAGGGGCCATGTCCCGGCAATATGGAGGTTGCCATGGCACAAGGCTCCGCCTCCAGCCCACAGAGTGAAGCAGTGACCAGTGAGCTTGAAGAGCTGTCTCTGCAGCCCGCCCCCAACCTGCTACCGCTGCGGGAGAGAAAAAATGGTGAGTGGACCACTGATAACTTTTTTAGACAGTATGCATCTTTAATGCCATCAGTCAATCAAGTATACTGTTCTCACTAAGTGTTTCATTAGATTTTGAAGTTTTTCAGCAAAGCTAAGCTACCGCCAACCCTGTAACCTCCCCCATCATCAACCTTTCAACCACCTCTTTTGCCTTCCGGACAGTGATCGTTATTTGTTTTTTTGAGGTGGGGGGGGGACAGGCTCTTGTGGACGCTCGTAGACTCACTCGAGCAGTTCGGATGAAATGATCGAATAGAATTGGAGCGTTAAAGAATTTTGCAACACTCACATGTCGTTGGTGCACACACGTGACCAGTGTAGTTTCCATGTGAGATTTTCAACAGTTACTTCCAGTCACTGTTATCGGCCTTGATGTCATTACTTTGACGGGGCTGAGTGCAAGAAGATATGCTTTTGAACATGAACACCACGTAACTAAACGTGGTACATGGGCAACATATTACATTAGTGTCGGGGGAGGAAAACCTGAAAAGTAGAAGTTCAGTATCAGGTGTGTCCGTACACCTCTCTCATGTATCGGCTTACCTCTCCACGGGGGGAGATTTAGAGAAGCAGAGATTAGGTGGCCACATGAGGAGAGGGCGTGCGTGCGGGCGGGCGGGCGGGTGGGCATATGGTGATGTCATAAGGAGGGGAGAGTGAAGGGTTGCTGCTGATCGTACAGTAGATAGTGATATAATCCGCTCATAAAACAGTTAATAAGACATTGGAGATCTTCCGTTTGTGTCTCATGCTAAGTGCAGTGCAGTACAATGGCTTCCTGATACTATGCGATTGTTTGGAACTGTTGTGGAAGTATTGGAACTGGGACCAGCAAACTGCACTTAAACAGAGTGGGCACACTTACCATCAGTTAACTGTATTTAGACTGTTGCCCACATATTTTTGCTTTCACAAATCACTCTGCTGTCTTGGTTATTGTTCTTTATGGGGTGTGGTCACAATACTGCTTTCATTTACCCTAGTGGTAGGCATTCATCTGTAGTGGAAAAAGAGACAGAAATGAGAATTGTATGTATTCTGCCTGTACTGACAATGAGAGTAAGTTATAGCCTGGGTATATAAAAGAGTGAAACTAGATTGCAGGAGATATAGACCCTGCATAATGAATTCCAATGACAAAAGGTAGAGGCTAGGTTATTGTTTAACCCCACCCCCCCCCCCCCCCCCCAGCCTCAGGCCACCACTCCCTGTTTAAACACCCCTTACCTAGGCTACACTTCTAACAGAGCAGCTGGCTGCTAGTAGCCGACATGTTGTAGCAGGACCTCTAATTGTCTTATCTGGCGTGAGCTCTGCAACACACTCGACACCATCTAAGAGAGAGGAATGCTAGAAGAGCTATCTGTCAGTTCCTGATATCTGCTCTGTGTCCATCTTGATACCCTCTGCATGGCCGCTATGATGTTGTGTCTCTTCCAAGCTACACTCTCTCTTGGTTACACTTTACCTCTGTCCTTGAGAGAGAGAGGGGGCTGTGGAAGATTTATTGTCATGAATGTTTACACACCGTGCTTTTACAATATGTTGGGGTTGAGTATGGGGTCAGCACAGAGGTGTGTGTTGTCATTCCACGCACGCATGTGTGTGCGCTTGTGGTTGTGTCCGAGAAAGTATGAAAGCAAGAGAGAGCATCTAGACCAATGTTAATTTAACATTAATTAATGTATCGCTTGAGCCTTTTGATAGCGTGGCCCTGAAGGAGATTCCGGTAGCATTCTGTTCCAATCCTAACTGGTAGGAGAAGGAATGTGAACATGGTGTAATAATGCATTTTGAGATCATTTAGAATTCTGACGCGGGGGGGGGGGGGGGGGGGGGGGTATAGAAGTAGGAGGAGAAAGAGGGGGATGAAAAGGGGGAGTTGTCTGAAAGACAAGATTGCATAACTGTAGAGAAGGAAAGAGGGAGAGAGAAAAACAGACCAAGAGAATGGAGGGGTGTGTTAGTATTCGAGGGGCCAAAAGGTGAGCTGGAATGTGTTTCGGCACCAGTGTTTTTCCTTCGCTTCCTCTCAACTTTTACTTCTGAGCGACTGCAAGAGCTGCAGTGCGACCTTCTGCCTTTCAAAAGAAAAAACGCTCCCAGAGCGGGGAAAAGTAGGTGTCGCCCCAGAGGTTAGGAACTCAAGGCTGGACTTGGTTGTAATCTAAGGAGCAATAAGGAAGAAGAAACTCACTCCCTCAAACACACAGACACAGGCACCCTTTCTGTCAGGGCGTGCACACACTTGCAAGCCGACACAAGTGGTTGGGTGCAGCCAGTATAGGGAGAAGTGGGCTGTACACACACTCACTTTTTCTGTGGATCTCGCGGAGAATCTCTGCCACAGAGAGGGACCGTCTCGCCAAACTTCTCAGGCACCTTCTCTTTCCTGCCATTCTTTGTGGAGTATGGATTGTTAAACTTGGAGGGAGGGTTGTACTCTTGTCCTGAAGAGGGATATGGCCATACACTCAGGTAAAGTCTCCTTTCTTGCTGTGTGTGTGTGTGAGACAGAGACAGTGACAGAGAGACAGAGAGACAGAGAGACAGAGAGAGAGAGCGCGAGAGCGCGAGAGCGAGCTTTCACGGAGTGTTATTGTTTGATGGCCAGGCCTGCCAGTGTGGGAAGTATGTATTGCTCTGTTAGCCTTCGTGTTAAAGTTTCACAGGCACTCTGTAATCTCAAGGCCTATTCAGCAGAGGAAAAGCATTGTAATCATAAGCACTGCCATAACCACTCATCATTACCATGTTTCTGTTCCTTTCTTTAGCATCTTAAGCTGATAGAATAAGCATAACTGTAAAAAAAAATATTGTTTTCTGCTTTTGCCAGAAGCAGTTTTTCACATCATGTAGATTGTAATTGAAGCCAAAGTATGTATGAATGAATGAATGAAACGAAACTTAAACGCAGGCCAGTGCTGAAAGTTGTCTAACAACTCTCAGTTGAAAACAAGTCCATGCTGTAAAAGTACCCCAGATGTGGCCTTTTTTTTCAAGGCAGGCTTGATGGCAGATATATGGGTAAGGGAAGCTACCCTGGAGGGATTCCAGCGAGGGGAAGAGGGAAGTTTGTGCTGGGCTGGGCAGTACTGGATGGATGGGGATGAGGATGGGTGGGTCAGTGCTTGTGGATGATGGATAGGGCTCCTCTCAGAGGCGACAGCCCCTGATTGAAAGCAGCTGTCTGCCTGTCCACCCCCTCAGGATCAGGAGGAGGCAGGGCGGGAGGGGAGGAACAGGGCACACAGCCCTCAGGCAGAACCGACTGGACCAGGGGAGAGTAGACTAAAGAACATATTCACTACAGTCTGGGTCCGATCCGTTTCTGTTATTTCTGTATAACAGTTGTGGAGCTGTATTGGACAAGGCATGTGGTTTTGAAATTATTGTAAATTAATTTGATTCATCTGCACCAGGTGCATCTTGTCAATTCATGTTGTGGATGTATGTGTGTGGCAAGGCTGTGTGGCTGCTCCCATTTGTGTCCCCTACTCCCTTGGAAATCTGACTGGTTCAGGGCCCATTTTCACAGACTTAATGGTGATTGTTACAGATTAGCCTGTATTGGAGTAAGGAGAGCTGTTCCTACATCGCTTGGGAGCAGGGAAGAACCAGTCCTGCAACCCCCAGAGAGCCTGCCCCCTGTGTGTTTTGATGCCCATAGGGCTGGTCATGTTAAACAAGCTGGCTTCAGACTGTTGGGGTCGGGGGTGGGTGGTTGGCGGGGCCTGGGGCTGGTCAGGCTGGCTGAGCAGGTCATCCAAACCTGTCAACACTGGGAGAGACAAGTAGGTAGCCCTTTCCTACCCCCACACATGATGACAACAGAGGGAGGCGGGGTACCTTTCTGCTGACTGGATGTGGTGTTTACCTCTAAACTAGAGCAATGATGGAGAATCTGAAGATTACAGTGTGTGTGGGGGGGGGGGGGGGCACCTCAATCTGGTTTTTGTCCTCCGCGGTCTCATTGTTCCCACACCGATGCCCACACAAATGCACAAAGAGAAACACACACACACACACAAACACATACATACACACACACACACACACACACTGTGTTGGAACCAGGAAGTAGCTTTGATATGGCACTCCTTGTGCCCCCTCTACTGGCCCTCAGTGCGGGTGTAGTGTGGATGGAGGAAGCCTCTGAGTCCTGGAGCTGTGGAGCTGTGGAGCTGTGGAGCTGTGTGGTTGGAGAGTTATGTAACAGGGAGGGCAGAGTGCCAGCAGCAGCCAGCATAGGCTCCGGCATGCTCTCACAGGCCCAGAGTTCACTGTAGCCAGAGAGAGAGAGACAGAGGAGGAGGAGGAGGAGGAGGAGAAGAAGGAGAGGAACGGACGGATGGAAGGAAGAAAAGATGAAGTAGAGAGAGAAATAGAGGGAATTGGAGGTGAAAGGGGGAGAAGAGATTGGAACAGACACAGAGAGAAAGATGGGAACAAAAAGGGGGGAGAGGAGTGGGAAAGGGGGCCTCCCTGCTCAATGCTGGCGAGACGCACAGCTGCAGAAAACCCAACACAGCTGTCTGTGTCACCTACTCAGTTACAGCATTAACCCCACTCACTCTCTCTCCCCCTCTTTTCCCTCTGCTCCTCCATCCTCCCATAGCAGTGTTTTTATGGTTTTTCTCTCTTTCCATCTCTGTCAGTTCTCTCATAAACAGACATATGCAGCCAAACACGTATTCACATGCACATATTTTTGCAAAAGGCTTGGGCTAGATTAATCTTGTGTCCTGTACAAACACTCATACATACACATTCTATGACTCACCAGGACTGTAACACACACACACACACACATTCAACCAACACAAGGCTGCCCACTGTTAAGACAGACATGCACACACAGGCTTCACATGCCACGGTGCCATCTCATAGTGGAGTTTCATTAGCACAGCTTTGATTTGTTACCCAATAACTTCTTCCTGTTTATAAAAAAGCTGTGAACATAATCAGTCTGTGGGATCTGTCCCCTCAAGCTATAAAAACTGCTTCATCAGCCAACCACACACACACACACACACAATGATACACACAATGCATATACATTCACTGGTATACAAATTCAGTACACACATACACACACAGGATGCACGTCCGCTGGAAGGCTCCTCCTGTTCTCTCCAGACGAGTGTCTGTATTTAATAGACATTGGTAAATTCTAAGTGGGATGCTTGGGATGACCCAACTCTGACGTCATCCCCATTGAGATTGAAAATGGTAAACGTTAAAAGGTTAGAGTTAAGGTTAGAGTTAGGGTTAGAGTTAGGGTAGGGGTTAGGGTTTACAGTAGGGTCATCCCAAGGATCCCACTTAGCATCTACCAGTTGACATTACTCAGTGACTCATGGCTGAGTGCTGCCCTAATCCATTGTGGATTAATCTTGGAGAGGTCATTGTGGACTGTGGATTTTGTTTTGTTATCATGACACATCCTGAAGGAAATGGTATCGATGACAGGAGGACCTGTGCCAGCTGGGGTTTCCTTCGACTTAATTCCAGTGAATACTGTTGACTTCTTATCAGCCTGTGACAGCCAGTACATTGTCGGTCAATGTGCACATTCTCAGACCATGAAAAAACGGACACACCTGTTTGCGTTTCAAGTGAACACGGATGCAACCTGATGGTAGTGTTGCTAAATGTTGTTGTTGTTTTTTTTTTTGCTATTGCCACAGGTGTGTTGTTTGCGAGTTAGCTTGTATACTAGTTTGACCGTTTATTCAAACGAGTTAGTTTGTGTGCTGTTCCCTAGTTGGCTTGGTAGCTAGCGTGGGCGTCTGCTGGTTGTGAGCTCGTAGGGCAGTGTTGTCTGGTTGCTGTTCTAACTCCCTCACATCATCTACTGTTATCAGTGTTACACAAGACCTGCAGGCACAAACCAAGGACTTCAAGTGATAGTGATAGTCATAGTGATAGTCATAGTGATAGTCATAGTGATAGGGCTCTGGTGTGATAGTGATCAGAGATAAGAATCACTCCTTCACAGAAACACGCTAGCAGATCACATGACCCCTCCAGGTGAAGGAGACGAACCTGCACAGGAAGTAGAGAAGAGGGGGGAATGGCAACCTAACCAAACAAAGAAAACATTGACAGCGACACACATAACTGAAAGACTAAAGAGTGGTGTGAATAACTGGTTGGGTGATTTGATCCTAATTTCAAAGGTTCTCTCATTCAACTTAATTCTTACATCGCTGTTTTAATTTTGATAGGTCTCTGACATTCTCTTTCATTAAATCTCTTTGATTAAAACTGTACATTTTCTCGTGGCCACATGTAACAGAAACCCAGTCCCACGTTCCAGACTCCAGATCTCGTCTGTCTGCCAGCGCTATAGGGGTGGACTGAAGCTGCGCTGGGGAGGATATGTTTTGTGTAAAGTGGGGTTGGGGGGTTCGGAATAAAATGTTTTCAGATGTCGGTTACGTAAGGGTCTATGACAAAAACAGAACGCCTGGATGTGAACTCTCTCTCCGGTCTCTCCCTCTCTCTCTCCTCTACTTCTTGCTGCCCCATACCTTATTTCCCAAACTCAGCGTAACCTCCCTTCCCCCCCCTCCTCCTTCACCCCCCTCCACCCCTCTTGCTATGCTGCCTCATGATACCAGATGCCAACAGCTGCCCTGCATTTGGATACCCGTTGCGTCGTATAGCTCTCTCTCGCCCTCATGCTTTGTCTCTCTCTCTCTTGCTCTCTCTCTCTCTCCTCTTGTTTTTGCTGACTCTTTGTCTCTTACAACTGTCTCCCCACCTCTCCTCTCACTGTCTGAAATTGTTTGGCGAATAGTGAGGTGTCTTGTGGAGTGAAGAGCTCTGATATGTATGTATGTATGTATGTATGTATGTATGTATGTATGTGTGTATGTATGTATGTATGTATAGTATTGTATTATTAACGCCTTCTGTGGACTCAGTGTGATATTAACATGCTGCCTTGCAGATCATGACTTCACTACCAATTCAGAATGTTCTAGTAACTACAGTACTACGAAGTGCATAAATGCCTTCTGAAAACGCACTGTGAGGCAAAGGAACTTTCCTGGGAGGGAATACAACACGGGAGGCTGGTGACGTTGTAATGCATGGAAGGGAATTTGACTGGTACCAGCTCCAGCATAATAACACAGCCTTGAGATTCAGTCTGTTTACCGTCAGTGTAGATAACATCTCTACAGGCAGCGTGAGGGAGCAGAGAGGTATATTTAGCTATGAGCCAATCACAGTCAAACGTAAACACACTTATACTCTGAGAATTCCAAGGAAGGAAAAGGACACAGTCAAAAAACACCTTCTGTTTTCACTGGTGGAATTTTAATGACTGACTTGACTTGTTTTGGGGAGGTTTTCTGAAGGACTAACAGTCCGTCTTGACATTTCCCAGTTATTCCCAGCAGTCCCACAACTAAAGCTGATCCCTCCCCCTCAGTAGCAGAGTGTGTATAGGCTGGGCTGTGGGGTTATTATCTGTCTGTCTGGATTCCTGGTTGTTCCAGGCCCTCCCCAGATCCAGGGACACTGTGCCCCAGTAAGGTGACCTGAGAATGGGGGAGTGCCCATTCATGTACACTTCCCCAGGATGTCTCTGTGTCACTGAGTTAGTCACAATTACTCCAATAACAGTTTATACTGCTTGAACAATCTCTGGCAGGATGAGTATTCAAGGACGGCTGGCCTAGTAATCGCCTCAGACTATGTACAGTGCTGCAGTAAAATGGCTGAAGCGGTGATTCACCAAAATGTTTTTCTAGGCAGGGAGCAAATACCACCAGAAGCAACAGCTGTCCACATTCAAGCCTTCTGTTCGAGTGCATTGATTGGTTCTCACATACTTTGTATTTGCCTTTCTCCTTTCGTTGGAGCGAAAAGTGATGGTGCGGTTCTTAAAACAAATATATCTCATGGTTCGTTCATTAATCGATACAGGCGGCACACCAACCAGCATATGGCAAAGGCCTTCATTTTCGACTCACCGTGCCAACAACATCAAAGGGCCTCCCGAGACTCTGAAGTCTGACTTCGAGTCACACTTTAGCTAGGCTATCTGGCACCAAAATGTTCAAATGAAACAAATGGAAACCCAAGTTTTTTCTTGCCCGCCCACCCACCCTGCTCTACACAATGGTTGGGGAATCACTGGGACTGAGGTGTCCTGAAACCGAAAGCTTCTAGATAACGCCCCAGATAGATAGATAGCATCTAGATTGATTGATAGGTAGTATCTAAACCTTCCCTGCCTACCAGTTAAGGTATCATAAAGCCATGGGAAGCAGTATGGCTGCACCACCCACACGTTAGGGTTAGTGCCCCCCCATAACCATAAACCTCCCTCCCAACCGCTCTCTCCTCTGTGACGATGGCCATGGTCATTACAGCACGGTACAGTGCAATCTGTGATGATGACAGCCAGTGAGGGAACAAGGCTTCAGTGTGGGTGTTTCTTAGTGGGTTTGGGGTGGTCCGGCCGGCCCACTTTCTCCTCCAGGCTGTGATATATAATCGGTGGACTTTGGTCCTGTTTTTCACACCGGTGGTGGAGGAGGAGTGTGTTTGTGTGCACAAGGTGGTACCCATGCTGTCCTCCATCTATTGGTCAGTCTCCATGGCCCAATCATGATTAAGATAAGACTTGTCGAGGTAGGGTCGGAAACAAAAACGTGATGATGTCATCGTGCCTGGCACTGTTGAGTTGTCGGGGTCAGTATTTGTTAGTTAAATATCGTATCTGATTATAGGAGTGCGACTTGTTTCATGCAAGACTTGTTTTATTGTACAAGACGAAAAATGTGTGTGCGTGTGCATGTGTTAAGGAGTGAATGCGTTATGGTGTTTCTGTGCAGGTTTGAGGTGGGGTGGGTGGGTGGGTGGGTGGGTGGGTGGGTGATATCTCTTAGTAACCCTATCCAGTGGCTGCACAGGTGATACTGAGCTGAATATAGACCCCTTATGGCCAACTGGCCTTACTATTTAAAATAGAGAGAGAGCCAGGGGTAGAGGAGGGGCCAGGGGGAGGGGGGGGGGGGGGGGGGGCTCACCAGCATTCTGGAGGAGCCACAGAGAGGGGTGAGGGAATTCACATACAATTAAGGACGTGTTACCCCAAATCAAAGAGCTTTGACTGTAACCTGCTTCATCAAAGTTGAGTCCCACCTTTTCATCAAGGTTGGATCACACCTTTTCATCAAGGTTGAATCACACCTTTTGTTTAATCATTGTCATTTAAACCGTTCCAGTGGGTCATTGTGAAGTTGCTCCTCAAGTTTCGCTGTGTAGCTAGGGTAGGCTAGCTGCACGTAGGTTGCAAATCTCATGAGACGTACCACAGAATATGTTTCAAAAACACTCAATCAAAGACTAAAATTCACAATGTTACTGACAGAGATGAAAAAAAACCTTGTAGTTTAGATGTTATCATTGATTGTCACGAATTGATACTGTCTTGAATATTTTGCTACTTGTCATGATTGATCATCAATCATTCATAGGGTGTCCAGTATTGGTCTAAATGTCTGTCCTCACAATAACTTGGGTAGATGTAAGTATTTTTTGTTGTTTATCAACAAATACCTCTCTCTGGTGGGAGGTTGGGTCCTATAGGTTGGACTGGGGAGTGGGGAGGTATGTGGCAGCCACTCAGATTGTAACAGTGAATGAATGGCAACAGCTGAGCAGGAGAACTCTATCGCTGTGTGTGTGTGTGTGTGTGTGTGTGTGTGTGTGTGCAACCAGAGCAGACTCTCTCTGAGCTCACTGCTGTGCTCTTCTCTCTGCTGCTGCCCTCTTTTTCATTTCCTCTCATTCTTTCTCTTTTCATCTTTTGCTTTACCTTGTGGATTTCCACCGTATCTTCCAACAACTTTGTGGGGCAAAACTTCTGTTTCCTAGCTGCCTGTCACTGCTAGGAAAACGAGGGAAGGATAGACAGAGAGAAAGAGAGGGAGCAGATGACCCAGAAGATCCACTAAAGTCATTTCCACTGATTTGGGTGTCATCTTCACATTCATTTTTCCCATTTTTAAGAAGCATCTCTTTCAGCATTGCTGAGAGGAGAGCTAATGCAATCTGGATGACATCTATTGCAGACGAGACCTCTTTCTAGAGAGCATCAATATTTTTGCCCCATATCCTCGGCTATTTCGGTGTCCATTCAAGACTAGGGACACCACTTGTGTATGAAAATAAATGTTTACAGGATTGTTTATCGCAAGTCTAAATGATCATGCTGGATACCAACCATTGCATCTCCTACGAGCCCTCCCCCTTGGGGTCTCCACCAATGGGAGAAGGTCTGGATAAGGAAGACTTGAGTTTGGACTATGAGAGACATGCCTATCACAGTCTTAAAGAAGGTGGGGTCTGAGCTGTACATGCTCACTTGAAAAAGGAAACTGGATACGATTTGTGTGTGTACCATTAGATGTAGGCTAGGCTAGATGTTACAGCCTGATTCAGTATTAGCCTTTATGATGTACAGTAAGCTAGGTTATAAAGACATGGGTTTGATTCCATTGATTGACCAGATCTGTTAAGCTTCTTAAGATGTTGGGTTTGTTCTTTTCATATTGATGTGCGAAAACATTTAGCTTTGGCCTGTCTGTCTGTCTGTCTCACTCTCTGGTTGCAGTGTGTAATGGTCAATCTAACATCCAAATGGTGAGATCATAGATCATTACAGTGCTTTGTAAATAGAAGTGTTCCAATGCTAATGCCAAGTGTGTGTGTGTGTGTGTGTGTGTGTGTGTGTGTGTGTGTGTGTGTGTGTGTGTGTGTTTAAGTTTATGAGAGAGGCTAGGTTGGTGTGTGTGCCAGTGATTGCTCGGTGTGGGGGGCCTTTGGGGACACTGACGACAGACATGTTTAATTAGGCTTAATGACACATGAGCACAAAGGGATTAGCCCAGTTGGCCAGGGGGTCCTTGGCCAAGTCCCTGCTGTCTCTGACTTTGGAGGTCTGTGGTCGGGCCGTGCTGGGCTGTGCCCAGATATCCTAACAAACAGTCATTTCCTTTTCCCCTTGTCCCATTTCATCCATGACCACAGATCCCAGAAGGACTGCATTGGAGAGGTAGGTTATGTGGTGGAAAGGGTTAGAAACCCCTCCTGTACTCTCAGATATCTGTTGTCATGGAGGGAAAGGAGACATGGAAAGGGGCTGTTGTAGAATATTTGGACGTAAGTCTAGGGGTGAAGCGGAGAGAAAGGAGGACACGCAACATTAGCTCACTTGGCCTTGATTTACATCAATACTGCCAGAAGCGGGGAAAGTGTGAGGAAGGTTGTGTTTCTGCACTCTCACTGTAGACAGAGGTACTGTAGGATGTAGGTTTGTTGTTGGTACCAATGTGCACTGAAGCAGAATAGAGGGAGAGGGGCAGACACTCCGAGAGAGAAAGAGAGAGACTAAAAGTTATGTTCCACAGGGAGAGAGAAATAATTCAGTGACCTGTCCGGGGAGCATGTGAAAGAGAAGGAGAGGGTAAAGGAGGGGAGGGGAGGGTAGTGGTGGATGTGATGGTGATCACTGATTGAGTGAAAGTGTAAGATTCTCTCTCCCAGAATAGATCTCCCTGGAAGTGCCAAGACACGTCTGGAGTTGCATCCATTCCTTATCGTGTGTGCGTGCGTGTGTGAAGTGAATATGATTTCTTACAGCAGGACTCTCTGATCGCCTTGATGCGGTGCAGATGAAGGTCAGAACAGCTGACTGTATTGGGAACCCTCAGTGGCTCCCGGGCCATGGTGATGTCATAGTGGCAGACAGGTGCTCCGTGGCCTTAAAGTGCCAGGCATTCCTGTGTGGCCACCCCACCGGGAGCACTGCTGCAGAGAGGCCACAGATAAACAAACAGAGGACCACCAAAACACCACTGCCGCAAACCATTAGTTCTAGAAACATGTATTTTGTTGGGACTCGCAGGCACAGAGTCTGGTTGGATAGTGGTCTGCTCAACTTCCTTTCTCATGCAGTAAACATGATGCTCAGATAAAGAACCGTGTTGTTGAAGAGATGCTGTGTTTTTGCCTGCAACATAATGCGTGTTCCTCACTGATGCAAAGATGTGTGTAGGAAGAGTATGCAGTGAGCATTGAGAATGGAGGTAAAGATAGTGAGGAAATGTACTGTTTTCTGCCCATGTGAGTGTGTGTCTTGTATTACCGCTGTATTTCTCAGAGTGGTTATGTAAGAACTCCTTCCTGTTTGGAAATGATGGATCATTAGGCCTTCATGCAACATGGAGGCGTGCTCTCTCTCTCTCTCTCTCTTTCTCTCTCTCTCTCTCTTCATCCTCCCTCCCGCTCTCTCTCACACACCCATTGTTTTGGTGTGTGTGTTTTTACAAGCACACTCAACCGTTGAAGAGTTTAGAAACAGGAAGTGTGTAATGCCACTCCACCCTGCTCCGTCGCAGCTTTAAAAAAAAAAAAGAAAAGAAAAAAAAGCAAGAGAGTGAGGAAGTGAGAGAATGAAAGAGTGATCGAGCTAGTCCCCTCCGTTCAGTCCTGCCCTGTCCATTCCGTTCTTGTGTTTATTTACATAAGGACGGCCTCTCTGCCGTACGGATGGACCGCTAACCACTGGGGAGTTGGATGGCAACGTCTGCCTGAACCATTGAGAGAGTTGTTGTTCTTTCCATGCTGGACACTGACTCTCTCCTGTCTCTCTCCCACCCTGGGTCCCCCTTCCTCTGTCCCCATGCAGTCCTCCAGCTCAAACTACAGCAGAGACGCACACGGGAGGAGCTGGTCAGCCAAGGGATCATGCCACGTAAGTCTCTCTCTCTCTCTCTCTCACCGATCTAACTCATCTCAACTCCGAGCAGCTCATGGATGCTGCTCATGCATGCTGTCCTAGAATAGAGCACATTGTATACAGAGTGAGACCAAAAGATCAGTGTTGTGTTGAGTTCTGTTGATGTGATGTTGTGTTGTTATCAAGCGGGCCCACTTCCCCCTTTTCTGTCCACTTCCTGTTTTGTGTGCCCCTAGAGTGAGGAGAGAGGAGACTTTGTGTTCAGCTGTGTGAAGAAGGAAGTATATCCATCTGTCTGTCTATCTGACCCTTATTTATCGTTTGAGCTGACACTTTTATCGAAAAGCAACTTACAGTAAGTGAGTGCAGACATTTTTTTTGTATGTATGGTCCCAGCAGGAATCGAACCCACAACCTTAGCGTTGCTAGCGCCAACTGAGCTACAGAGGGCCATGCCCCTGAGCCCCAAAGAGCAGTGGTGCTCCTCAGTCCTGGTCCTGGTGACCCAGAGGGTGTGCGGCCTATTGTTCCAGCATCTGCATTCTCCAGGACCAAGCTTCAGAGAGACCGTAACAAACCCTCCATCTGATCTCACCCACTCCATAGGGTACTCACTCTCCCATACTCAAGTACACTCTGCAGTGCACAGCCAGGCAGGGCTGTTTAGTGTCAGTTCCACTCAGCTGGGCCAAGAGGGTACTAGTAGGTCTAAAGCAGCTGGCCTGACCCTTAACACGGGCCTCTCCCTCTCTTCTGCTCTCACTCTTACACAACAGACCAGAGGAACTGGGGGGGAGTGCCCTGTCCGCTTCCACACTAAAGCCAGGCCAGAGAGACACAACAGCTTTTTTCGAGATCATCAGAGATTACGTAGCTTTCACAATGGCATCTTTCTGCGGGAGAGGCCATGCAAAAATCAGTTAAAACCTGTTATGACTTTCGCCCAAAGCAAAGACTATTCAACCGTCAATGTGCTGTAGATGCAATGCTATGGGATTGTAATAAAGTTAATGTACCTGACATTAGTGTTAATGTACCTGACATGTACCTGGGAGTGAGGGAGGGAGGTGAGAACGGGTGAAGGGTCAGTTCCCACCGTCACGTTGTCTTGTACTTACTACTGGTTCATGTCTGCTGCCACCCCTTCAGTCAAACACTTTCACACGCATTGTCACTCATCAACATCTACCTGTACGTTTCTACACTCCCTCCTGTCTCTTGTCAATGCCTTTAGCTATGGTAGATTTACACAGACAGGGAGTCTCAGTATTTGGAAGCAGTGGAGGAGGCAACATTGGAAGACGGGCTCATTTTAATGCATGAACCATTCCTTATTTCGTTCCATGCATGACAATGAGCCTGTCCTTGTCCCCCCCCGGTTTATTTATTTATTTATTAATTATTATTATTTTACCACCAGCCTCCACTGCTTGCAAGTTGCAACATCCTAGTGTTTCCAGTACAGCTGACCCTACTCCTAACCCTGAGCATTGTTCACACTTCATCACCTCTTACCCAATCAAAGTTGTTACTTAACCTTCACCTAACTCAGTGTTCCTGCAACTTCCCACCATGCAGAATGTGTGCGTGCGTGGCGAGCGCACGGCCGCTTGTTCTTGTTTTTCCTCATAGTGACTCACCTGCGTGATGGGTTTAGTTATAGAGAAGGTTCAGTGATACACACACACACACATGCGATGTGACTGAACTGAATGATCAATGTAGAAACCCTCTCTCCCAGACGGTCTATCCATCAGCCTTTTCTCTCTCATCCCTCACTTGTTCCTTTAGAAAGATTCTGGCTAGACTGTAATTCATCTATGATTGATGCTCCAAAGACTCCCAGCCTCAAACCTCTCTATCATACTGTAGGATAGTCTAAGCCCTAGTGGGAAGTCCCTTCCTTCTATTCGATGCAGAAGCAGGCCACTGACTACAAGCTGCTCATTCTCTTCTTACTGGTTCATAACAGCTCCTTTGACCTCCAGCTCATTTGGAGAGTTCTGCTTTGAGTGTGTTCCTCTATATCTCTTCTTACACTGTCGCCAGTAGGGAGCGGTTCAGAGTTGGTTGGTCTCCTCTGTTGGCATCCGTCTTCACAGTCGCCCCTCTCTGTCTCTCTTCATCTATCGATCTCTCTCTCTCTCCCTCTCTTTTCTCCACACAGCACTGAAGAGTCCGGCGGCCTTTCACGAGCAGAGGAGGAGTCTGGAGAGAGCCAGGGTGAGTGTCTTCATCTTGGTCCCTTGTTTGTAGATATTGACACAGATAGTCTTTGTTGAAACGCGTCCTCTCTGTAAAACGCTCAACCCGCTCTCTCTCTCTCTCTCTCTCTCTCCCCCTCTCTCTCTCTCTCTCTCTTGCGCTCTCTCGGTTGGTCTCTATCTTTTTCCATTCCATCACGAATGCTCGCTCTCTCTCTCCCTCCATCTCTTCGCTCTCTCTCTCTCTCTCTGTCTGTTCCTCTGTCGCTCCTCCTTCCCTCGCTCCTCTCATCCTACTCAGACTGAGGACTACCTGAAGAGGAAGATCAGGAGTCGTCCTGAGAGGTCGGAGCTGGTCAGGATGCACATTCTGGAGGGTGAGTGTCTCACAGTGCCCCCTCTCTGCTAACTAGGGAACTACACCGTCACATCAGACCACACTTCCTAGTGGTTTTAGCAATGAGCCAAGTCGTAATACCGTACTCTGAGTGAACAAGTCTCGTTTTGTTTGCAGTGCTGCTAACTCTTTGGCTCACTGTTAGTATTATACATACCTAGTGTAATGTGATACTACAGTTTTGGTTTATTAATAACCATGAACAATTTGAAACTTTGCATATTTCTTTGCATATCTCCCTAACCTGAATAAAGTATTCCAATGTGTTTGTGTCCTGCTGTCTCATACACAGAGACCTCCGCCGAGCCCTCTCTCCAGGCCAAGCAGCTGCAGCTGAAGAGGGCCAGGCTGGCTGACGACCTCAACGACAAGATCTCCCACAGGCCCGGCCCCATCGAGCTCATCCACAAGAACATCCTGCCTGTCATCAACTGCCCCCTGCAACACTCACTGCTGGGTATGTAAACACACACACACACACACACACACACACACACACACACCCACTGCAATACACAATGCAGCCCACACTGTTGACTATGTACTAGCCTTGCTTAGCCATACCTCTGAATCACATTGTTCTCACGCCTCCTGCGGAGGTCTGGAGAATTCTAGATGAGCCGATCTGACTTGGATTGAACTGGACGGAGCGATGAGAGAATGTGCACGCATGTACACACACAACTGGATGTGTACACACACACACACACACACACACACTGTAATGCAATACCAAGTCACCCACATTCCTACCGCCAACATGCAACTTATAACCACTTCTTAACTTAGTCACCCACACACTATGCACAACACCTTAACATGCTCAATAACGTCCCACTGCACCGTCAAAACACCCCACCACATGTTTCAAACCATATCACTTTCACAATATTTGTGTGAGGACATTGTCTGCTTGCCACATAGTTATGGTGAAGACTGCTTCTTTCATCATTCATCTTCACTTGGTAATTGTGCGTGTGTGTCCGTGTCAGTGTCCTACGCATTTCGACAGAGAGAGTGATGAGCTCTCTCTGATGTTTTTGTTGCTGTTTTTGTGCTAAACATCAGTGTTCTCCTTCCTCCAGATTCTCCCAAGGGTGCAGGAGGGGAGAGCTCATTGGACGAGGACAGCAGTGATGCGTTGTCTCCGGACCAGCTCGCCAATCACGACTCACCCCCGGGTGTCCCCCAGCTGTCCCCCTCTGACACGCTCACTCAGAGCAGGGACATGTCCCCCACACAGGTATGGATCACTCATATCAACTCGAAGTCTTTTAAATATCCTACATTTATTTCATTTTTAAGTGACGAGTGTATTACCATTGGTACAGATGAAGAGGATAAAGCCATGTGTAGCTGTGAATATGTCTAGAAACTCCTCACACATAGTCACAGTTGTCCCATTATTGACACTACAAGTAACCAATCAGATGCTCTCTCAGTTTCTCACTCAGGTCCCTCCTTCTCCTCCTCCTCCTCCTCCTCCTCCACTGCTGAATGGCTTTGACGCCTCCCCGTCACCGAAGCTGACCAATGGTACAGCTACAGCAGTGGTTTCCCGCCCCGTTCAGTACAAGGTGAGCTAGTCACTGTGTGTATTTTGGTTAGCAGGTTCCCATGGATTTGATGCTCTCTGTCAAATGAATAGATCTATAGATGTGGACCTCCTGTCTTACACTCTGTCTCTCTCTCTCTCTCTCTCTCTCTCTCTTCCATCTCTCCCCTTCATCAGTCCCAGTCTAAGCCGAGTTCAGAGCGTCCTCCTCAGAGGCCTAAGAAGCCCAAAGACAACAAGCCCAAGGTGAAGAAGCTCAAATACCACCAGTACATCCCCCCGGACCAGAAGGCGGACCGCGAGCCTCCCCCTCAGCTGGACGACTCCTACGCCAAGATCCTGCACCAGCAGCAGCTCTTTCTGCAGTTGCAGATCATCAACCAGCAGCAGCAGCACTACAACTACCACACCATCCTCCCCGCACCGCCCAAGTGAGTGTGTGTGTGTGTGTGTGTGTGTGTGTGTGTGTGTGTGTGTGTGGGCTGATGGTGGGAGGTGTGTGTGAGAGAGAGAAAAAAGTGTGTGTCGGTGGAGGCATCTCACCGCTCTCTGCTGCTACAGTTTAGATGAACACGTCTCTTATTGTCTGACGTCTCTTCTCAGACCACATGCTGAACAGCCACCCCCATCTACCCCCGGACCCTCACCTTCACGCAGCGTTCCCACGTCAACCCCAGCCCCCTCCAATCCGAGCGTGTCTAACCGTCAGAGCCAAACCCCAGTGGGAGGGGCCAAACCAGTGACGCTGCCAGCCAACCTGGATGAATTCAAAGTGAGCAGTAGCTTATAGAACCACCTGACGCTGAGGCTGCATGTCAATAGTCTGATGTAGCTTCCTCTCCTCTTCTGCACCAGTGGAGGCCGGTGAAGGGAGAAATCAGAGGACAGGCTCATTGTGATGCATGGAACGGAATGAAGAATGGTGTCAAACTGTTTGATACCATTCCTCATTCCATTCCATGCATTACAGTTAGCCCCTCCTCCGATTTCTCCCTCCACCGGCCTCCCCTGGTCTGCACTGATCTGAGAACACTGGATAGGTGAAGGTAATTAAGTACTGGGTCTGTGCTTTCACCTGTCCTGGTCTTTTCATCAGTATTAGATGAAGGAAGCAAGATGAAGAAAGGAAGCCACCTCAGATGATTGCTGTGCACCCAAAGACCGGCAGACTAGTGAGCCGAAAAGATCAGAATGATGATTGCGTGTTTGCTTCTCCTCCCCTCCAGGTAGCCGAGCTGAAACAGGAGCTCAAACTCCGAGGTCTGACCGTGTCTGGCACCAAGATGGACCTCATCGAGAGGCTGAGGAACTACCAGGAGCACAATGGTGGTGTCACAACCGCTGGAGCCCCAAAAACCAGCCCAGCAACCCCCCAGCAGGGCTCGACCCACTCTGCTAGCACCAGCCAGTCCGGGACTAATACGCTCACCCACCAATCAGGAGACACCGGAGCCAAAGCAGCAGCTTTCTCATTGGCTCAGACCACAGTTCCAGCCCGTGTCATGCGTTTCGGCAGCACCAGCTCCTCTCCCCCTGTGTCTCCCACCCCATCTGAGCGCTCGCTGGCTGCCATGAGCCCCGACGAGACCAGCTGTAACGGGGACATGTTTGGGGAAATGGTGGGTTTGTGTTAGGATGCTGCTTCACTAACTACTCATTCACCCAAACTGTACTATGTTGTCTAGATGTGACGTATTGATAGTCTTTTAATGTCATACAACCATTGAGTACAGTTGATATCTCTCTGGGTAGAACTTAAGAATGGAGTGAATGTTTGTATGGTATGGCCTGTAAAGTCTTTGCTGAGATCTATACCTATTACCTAACCCTCTCTCCTTTCTGTCCAACCAGGTGAGCTCTCCTCTGACCCAGCTCAGCCTCCAGCACTCCCCCCAGCAGCCCGGCCTGGCCCTGGCCCCGGCCCCAGCCCAGATCAAAGAGGAGAACCAGGGTCACCTCTATGCCCCCTGCAGCCTCTCCAGGCACTCGCCCCCAGCACCCCAGCCAGCCGCCCCACCTCAGGAGCCCCACGCTGGGACAGCCATGGAGACGGACAAGGACCATATGCTCCAGGAGAAAGACAAGCAGATCGAGGAGCTGACGCGCATGCTCAGGCAGAAACAGAGGCTGGTGGAGACCCTGCGCTCCCAGTTGGAGCAGGGCAAACTAGGAGGAGGAGGAGGAGAGATGGAGGGAGGAGAGGGGAACATCACAGGGGGTATGGGTCAAGGCAAGGAGGCCCAAATCAAACCCACCTCCACGCTCCCTCCCTCGGCCCTCGTCAACGGAGTGGTGGTGACGGTGAAGCAGGAGGTTGATATGGAGGAGGGGATGGAGGGAGTGGACTTGTCCCAGCCCAAGAGACCCACACAGCCCACACAGCCCACACAGTGCTCACAGCAGACTCTACTCAGACTGCAGCAGATCCACCGCTTACAGTTGCACCAGCAGGCACAGGCCGAGCAGCAGCAGCAGCAACAACAACAACAACAACAAAAACAACAACAGCACCAACAACAACAAAAGCAACAACAGCACCAGCAACAAAAGCAGCAACAACAGCAGCAAAAACAGGTCCAGCAACTGAAGACCGAGGCCCAGTCCCCTTTGCAGCAGCAGCAGCAGCCGAGCCAGGTGAAGACAGAGGCCCAGTTACTCCTGCAGCAACAGCAGCAGCTGCAGCAGCTCATCATCCAGCAGACCCAGCAGAAACAGCTGCAGGCCCAGCAGAGGAAGCAGCTGAGGGCCCAGAGACAGCAGGTCAAACAGCAGCCCGTCACCTCACAACAGGTGCATACTGGACACAAGCACTACACGTTGGAGATCTCCACTGCCCTACAAAGCCAAAGTACAGTCACTGCCGAAATGATGAAACTGAGAAAAGGGGAGACTGGCAGCTCAGGGTTGATATGATTTTAAAGGTTGTAATCACATAGTTAGATAGTATACTACCACATCTCCAATAATCTCCAAACTATTTATTTGGTTGGACAATCGAATTTATTGTTCCAGGGAAGACAATGGAGAAAAAAATCGTATTGGAGATGTGGAAGTATATTGTGGTTTCAATCCTTACTCATGTCAACCCTGAGCTGCCAGTCTCTCTTTGAGCTGCCAGTCTCTCTTTGAGTTGCCAGTCTCTCTTTTTTCCACAGTTTCTTCATTTCAGTGTCACTTTGCCATTGTAGGGCAGCCATTGTCTTCCCATGTGCCATCTTTCACCCAATGGGCCCCTTTTTCAATGCGTCTCTATTCTGCTCTCTTTCTCCCCAGGTGACTCCTGTATTCATCAGCCAACAGAATGGTGCCCAAGTCCCAGCCCAAACAATCTCATTGGACCTCCTCAAGCCTAACACCACACCCACCCTGGTCACCGACGGCAACGGCAACCACTACTTGATAGCGCTGACCAGTCACAGTGCAGAGGGCCAGAACAGTGTGTCCTCATTGGGCAAAACCAATGGACGCATCACCCTGCAGGTACTGTAACACTGGAAAGCTGTTGATATGTTAAGGAATGAATTCTTAAGAGTAGAGTTTTCCCCAAGGGGAAATTCAATTACAGCAGTTGGTATGAGTTGGTACTGGCCAAATGAGGATAGTGTAACAGGTGTAGTTGCATTGAGCTGTGATGACCTGTTATATCGTGGTGACTTCAATCTGCCCTCTCCTTCTCCTCTCTCCAGAGATTGCAGTCAACTCCAAGCAAACTCCCCAGCCAATCACCAGCTGAGATACCCAGCCCTGACACCCAATCAAAACAGAAGTTACAGCAAGATCCAGTCAGCCAGCCTATCAAAAAGGTGTGAGAGTGACGTGTGATATGTATGATAATATGGATGTTGAGAACTTTTTGACATTTCATAGTTGATATTGTAATGGCAGTGATTTAAGCTACTTGTTTGGCAGTGATTTAAGCTACTGGTTATGGCAGTCTGTTGTCATAACAATCCAAAATCGTAACTGTCCTCTCTCTCCCTGTTCCTCCTTCATTCCATCAGGGACAGAAGGCGGGTCTACATCTGACGACCAATAGCATACAGGAGCCAGTTATGTCCGTCTCTGCGCCGCCCAATCTCCAGCCTTTCTTTGAGGACGTGTCCGACTCGTCTGAAAGCCAAAGCCCCCCTCCCCTATCCCTCAAGGTAAGACTGGTCAAGTAATGATTCACGGAATGTCAAGATCATCTCATATTTTTGTATTAGTTCATCTACGCACATTTCTCATTCTAAACTGCCGTCTATCCTTTCCTTGTTTTTTTCTCTTTTATTTATTATTCTCTACATTCTTCTAGAGGGAGGAGATGTGTCCGACCTTTGACCGGCATACTCTCTTCACCCCTCCCTCTCCTAAACCGACCTCTTTCTCCCCTCAACGCCCCAAAGTATGGCTCTCATTCCTCCACCTCTCTCTCTCTCTCTCTCTCTCTCTCTCTCTCTCTCTCTCTCTATCCATGTCTGTCCTATCAACCGCTCCATTCTCATCTGTCTGTTTCCTCATCTTGGGTTCACTCAGGTCTTAGTCTGTGTGACTGTGTGTCTCAGCCATCAGGTTCAGGAGTGAGGTAAAGTATGGTAAATGGAGGTACTCTCTTCTCTCCCTGTAGGAGAACGGCCTGAGCTGTCAGCAGATGGACGACCTGTTTGACATCCTCCTCAAGAGTGGAGGTAAGAGAGGACAGACTCTTATTATTATTATTATTATTATTATTATTATTATTATTATTATTGTTATTATTGAAGCATAACATTCACTCAAGTTGAAATCTCAATGTCTTACTATGGATGAATGTTTTTTGTTTTTTTCTTTGTCATTCAGAGATCTCTGGGTTCAAAGCCAACCCAGACCCCTCCCTGGCCCACCTCCACTCCAACCCCCCGACCCCCTCCCCTCCCTCGTCTCCTCTCCACCTCTCCTCCCCCACCCCTCCAGAGCCCGTCCTGCCTTCCCAGCTTCCCTCGGCAGATCCCTGCACCGGAAGTGGTCGTCTGGAGGACTTCCTGGAGAGCACCACAGGAACACCCCTCCTGGGGGTGGAGCCTGACGGTGGTCTGACTCTGATTGACGACCTCCACAGCCAAATGCTGAGCACCTCCAGTATTCTGGACCATCCCCCTACCCCCATGGACACCAGTGATCTGGGCTTCTCGCCCCCCCCGGGGGGGCTGGACTTCGGGGACCCGGCCCTGGACAGCATGGACTGGCTGGACATCTCCATGGGCGGGGGTGGAGGAGGAGGAGGGGTCACGAGTCTGGCCCCTCTCAACCCACACACGCCCCCCAGTGTGTTCTCGGCAGACTTTCTGGACAGCACGGACCTGCACCTGCACTGGGACTCCTGTTTGTAGCCCGGTGGACGCACACACGCGCGCGCGCGCGCACACACACACGCTCATAATGTATACAGGCTCCATCTCTTTGGCACACACACACACACACACAAACTCTTTCGCTCTCCCTGTGCAGGCTTCACTCACTGCTCTGTAGGTTCACTGGCACACTTCCCCCATGCACTGAGGTGGGGAGTTCAACTTTACACTGCCCCCCCCCCTCATATTAGGACAAGCTGAACACAGTCTCAGAGTAGCCCTGTATCTGAACCCTCCTACTGTGTGAGATGTCCAAGTAAGCACTGAGACGGGCCCAGCGCCATGGAGTAGGGTGAAGTTGCCCCTAGAGGCTGACCTAAGATCAGTTATGCCGTTACCCCACAATGGTTATAGTCAGGGTTGGGGCCTTTACCCCCCAGTGGCTATGGTTGGGGAAGAGCTGATCTTAGATCAGTACTTATAAGGGCAACTCCTACTCTAAACATGTGCTTGTGTGTTAGCCCCCCTGGCTGTGCTGCAGCTGTACCTGTAGGGTGTCAGCACCTCGCCGACCAGATGAGAGAGCAGTTAGCAGGTAACACAGGAGGGACATGGAGGGTCTCACCTCACCTGAGCCCCCCTGTCCTGTCACTGTCAGTTGAGCTGCTGGAAGAGGGGGACGATGGAGGGCGAAGGACCTAAGCACAGGTCTGGGGTCAGTCCTAGCCTAGCCTGATCCTAACTGTAAACAACAATGACACATGAGAGGTTAGAAAGGGCATCTTCATGCCCGGACGGTTGAATGGATACTGGGTGAAAGGGAATGTTGGAGGAGCTTGGCCCTGCAGGTGGAACCCCCCTGTGCCTGGCGGCAGTGCCTCTCAAATTTGCACTTATGCTGAGAGAGTACCGATTGGTGGAAAACTGTTCATGAAAACAAAAAGTGATTTACCTGCCAGTAAATGAACCTCATTGGAGGTTGGGTATTATTGGAGGTGTTTTGCTTGACCACTATGCGTTGCTGTATATGGGGTGTATATTATTGATTGTCCATATTATTTTCCTGGTTGCTTAGGTTAGCAGGGAATAGGGGTGAGGGCTGGGCATCCAAAAGACTTGGACCTTGTCACTTTTTTTTTTAAAGAAATGTAAAAATAAAAATGCTATGAAAACTTAAGAAATGAGTCAAAGTTGTTTTATTTAGTTTTATGACGCCACTACTGCATACATTGTACAGTTAACTCCCAACACTGATTTTCTGACGGTCTGGATATGAACACTAGTGGGCGACGTTGTCTTTAAAAATCCCCAACTTGAAAGCTATAATCGCTAAAGAACTCCATTGTCTGTGCAAACTGACTCATGATGAGGGAAGTGTGTGTAATCTGTTTCAGTAATATTTCACTGCTGGACATGTCCTACCATGCAGGACACCACGGTCACATTTCATCACACCGTCACATGCATTTCTCTCCACATTTTTCTGCCTGTACGTCATTTTAAACTCACTCAATTACTCTTTTTCATTCACACACTTAAACACACAATCCCTTCTTGTTCTCACTCACTTTCTTTTGTCTCTCTCTCTTACCTTCCCTGTCTCTCCCTCTCTCTCTCACCCCCCCTCCCCCTCTCTCTCAACCCCTCCCTCCCTCTCTCACCCCCCCTCCCCCTCTCTCTCACCCCCCCCCCCCCTCTCTCTCAACCCCTCCCTCCCTCTCTCACCCCCCCCTCTCTCTTTCTCTCCCTTCCTCTCTCTGTCTCTCTCTCACACCAACGAATCCATACTCTTTGTTCCTGTTCATGACGCATCCAGGCAGTTCTGTCCAAAAATAGTTCATTAGAAATATAGTCTGGGTTCAGGGGAGTGAGAAACAGGACTGCTGGGAAGGGTGGGGGACGGGGTGTAGTGGGGCTTTGGAGATTTGTCTGCTTTGATTGGAGACTATGGCCCAGCTCCATACACACGTTTTGGGAACTGTTCAATCTCTTATATCTTGACAGTGATAGCAGCACATGAACCCCTATAGAGTGCTGTCAATCAGCTCTAGCTTCATAATGTATTCACTTAACCAGGTGGAGAGAGAAAGCCGACTGTCTCATATGGTATATGGCTTGATAATTGCCTCACAGTGATATCTGTTTCTCACCTTTTGTCCAACTCTTTGAAATATGCATATCTGTCATTATGTTGCTTTTGTCCTTACCTTCGCTTCATAATGGCCTCTTGTCTTCAATCAAATAAATGCTTCTCTAATCTCTTCAGACGGCCAGTTCGGCTGTACTTCTCCTCTTTTGTCATTCACGTTGTTTTTTTTTATTTTTTTTATCCTCTCTTCTCTTGAAAGAGATCATGGGATTTGAGTGTGTGTCCCTGACCTCTTACATTCCCTCCCCCGCCTCCACCTATTCTCTCTCTTTGAGGGACGACTATGTACTATTTTAGCCTTTAAAGAGCATCGCTGACCCAAATCATCTGTGTGCTGGATATGGAGCAGGGGAGGCTAGTGGAGGTAGAAATCAGAGGACATGCGTGTTTGATACCATTCCTTATTCCATTCCATGCATTACAATGAGCCCTCTGATTTCTACCTGCACCAGCCACCACTAATATGCAGAGAATGCAAAACCACACTCAGCTCTGTTTTTGCCCTCAATATACTCATATGTAGTCATTCTGTACGCAGGAATTGTTCCTCACGTCCATTGCTAATGAATTGCATCACTGCTTTGTTTTGTACCTGTGTGTTTTTTTTCATGTTAAATCAGCAGAAATTATGTGAAATTTACAGAATAAGCAGTTTTGAATGTTTCAATTTCTCCTAAAAAAGGAAGGAAACTACAGTTGTTGATCCCTGTCCAACCTTTATCCCCATTCCACATTGCCACACACACACACACACACTCACCACAACAATAGGATTCCCCAGCCCTTAATTCCTCAACCTAGATATCCACATGAGTGAATTTGAACTAATTCACCCTCCATTTCTCTCTGTACATTTCATCTGTTGTGTTTTAAATTTGGGATGTGCTGCTCTCTTGGGAGGCCCTGTTCCATGGGACTGGCAGTGGCTACACACACACACACACACACACACACACACACACACACACACACACACTCCTCATCTCCTTGTGGACAAGGCAGTAATTACTGATCTCTTGCTTTGAACAGTTCTTTCAATAGTGACCTCATCATCAGCGTCTTTCTCTCCCCCGTTCCCCAGTCTGCATTAAGCTGTATTATTGTCCCTCCTCACAGCCTGTCTCCTCACAGACAGACCGGTCCTCTGTGTCTCCCTGCTCTATACAGCTCCTCATCATGCCAGCCAGCTCCCTGAGTGCTGTAGTCCTCCACACAAAGGGACCAGAGTGGAGATAAGTCCTTGGGCCGTGCCATTAATTAACTGCTGTGCTCCGCAGGGTCTTAGCCTGTGCCCTGCTAGATCATGCAGCACAGCTCTGAGAATAGGACTCGCATGTGTGGATAAACAGTTTCAGTTTCAATATGCTGGGTGGTGGGGGGAGAGAATTGTTTAATCCTCTGCCTTTAGCATGTACAGTATGAGTGGTGTGTGTGTGTCTGTGTGTGTGCTCATGTGTGTGTGCGCACCTGTCTGTCTGTGCGTGCGTGCAAGTCTGTGTGTGTGTGTGTGTGTGTGTGTGCGTGCGTACCTGTCTGTCTCTGCGTGCGTGCAAGTCTGTGTGTGTGCTATGTTCATTCTTGTGAAAGTGCCAATGTATTTTTACACCTCTACTCCCACTCCTTGGTAAAGTCTCATGATGTGGGTACAGTAGCTGGGTTTGAGGAATCCCTGCTGTGAAGCATTGCCTTCTGACTGCACTGGATGTGAAGGGTGACATTTGCGTGGAGAGGTGCAGGGGGACAGTGTGGTGTTTTAAGGCGCCCTGGTGCTGCTGAGGGTCACATAGCTGGAGGGAGTCCTGTCTGGAGCACCTGAACTCTGCAAGACAAAACAAGAGAGAGAGAGAGCAGTTTGAGAGCAGTTCAGTTTGTTGCATACTCAGAATTGAAGTATATTGAAGTATGAATTGCATAATTCAGAACTATCAGATGCCACAGATTTTTGGCATACTGTACCGAAACACTGTACTGAAACTGACTGTTGTTAAATACAGTTGTCATGACAGAGACAGGCCAGGGAAATCATTGTGTGTTCACTGATATTGTGGATAACCAGCAGTAAAGAGTTGCCTTTTAAATGGCATCAGTGAACCCAGAGGTGCCTCTGTGGCGGGTTATTTTGAAAAGTGCTCCACGCCAGCCCATCAGTTTAGAGGACACATTCGTCCTGCAATTGACCAGTTACGCAAGTGTATGTCTTTAACTTCTGTAATGGTTACATAACTCTCCAATGATAGCCAGCTTTGGATGTTTGTTCTGTTCTCAATAGAGCAAATAACGGGATATAGTGGACAAAGGATAATGCTCGGTGGAGAGGAAAAGCATGATTCCTGGCTGCTTGGGGGGGAATGAGATGGGAGTGGTGTGTAGAAGAGTCGTTCAGGAGGCAGGAGGCGGGGCCTATACTGCTGTATCATTCCCTGTCAAGGTCATAGAATATCTCTGAGCCTCAGGCTGAGGCTGCTGGAGGTAGAAATTGGAGGATGGGCTGATTGTAATGCATGGAATGGAATGGAATGAGCCTTGATACCATTCCTCATTCCATTTCATGCATTACAATGGAGCCCGTCCTCCGATTTCTACCTCCACCAGCCTCCCCTGGGATATAGGGGCAGACAGACACTCTCTTAACTGTTTATGTAGAAACGAGCTCTGCGTCTCCTGAACTCTCAGGACAAACAGTAGTGAAAAGCAATTGTCTCACACGCACGCACGCACACACACACACACACACACACATTACGTAATGCATAGTCATAAGATCAACACATTCTGGACAAAGAGACAATCCAATACTGACGCATCACATTGGTGGTGAATTGAAATTAAATCAATGCGTCATTTGGAACGAACGCACTGAGAGTAGTGTTGAAGTGGAGGACTGTCACAGTTTAAAGTATCAACTGACTCCAGTTGTCACAACCGCCCCCGGCCGTCGCTGTAATTGGAGCAAGCAACGGGACAATGTTTGATAGGAATGCAATGTGACTGAACTGATTGTGTGTGAGTCAATTATGTGAATTACTAATCACTAATTGATTCAGATCTTGGCATAACAAAACGCGTCCATGGCTTGAACTAGAACATAAATCAACCCCTTTTTGGATGGGAGCGTTTCGTCAACATACTGTACGTGGCACGCCTACGGGTGAGTGAACAGGACAGAAGAAAGAGAGAAAGAGAGAGAAATAAAGAAAGAACGAACGAAAGAAAGGTAAAGAGAAGGGTCAGCAGAATCGATAGTCCTGTAAGGTAGATCTTCAGTCGTTGTTCTAATCCAATCTGATCAATCAATGAGCTTTTGACATCAAAAGACGATAGCCATTGAAAGTTCCAGTCAGCCAGGCCTGACCCATGCAGGGCACCAAGTGGAGCCTACTGTACGTATATATATAAGAGAAAGAATATTATATATTATTATACTGTACTTGCAGTTCCCACCACCAGGGGCATATGAGCTCCAGAGGAGGCTGGTGGAGGTAGAAATAAAAGGACGGGCTCATTGTAATGCACGTCCTCTGGTTTCTACCTCTACTAGCCTCCACTGATGAGCTTGCCTTCAATCACAGTTCTAGGATCAGATTACCCTACCGCCAGTCCTGACCAGTAATCATTAGGGGAGTTCAAATACATCTGACCCTGTATAAGTGATTAGGGGTAACTTCAACTGTACCTCTTCCTCTCCCCAGCCAAGCCAACGCTACAGCGAACCAGAGCCCTGAGTCTGTGTCTATGTTCCAAGGTCTGTTGAACTTTTTCAAAGCTTCGTTAATGAGTACGTTTATTACCGTCCTCATTATCCAAGCCTGCTGAGCCCTGGTGGGGCTGGGGGGGTTGGGGAGTTGGGGAGAGGTGGGTGGGGGGGTGCTCCAGGGGATGCCCCCCTGATTCTGTTTTGGGAAGTTATGTGGCTGGCTTTGCTCCCGTGTCAGCTCATGACACCCACTCACATGTGCTGTACTGACAGGGCAACCCGCTGGCTCAGGCTATCCTCCCTCGCACACACACACACACACACACACACACAAAGATACACACACACAGGCACATACACATACAGGCACATACACATACACACATACCACATAAACACACTTTCACCACAGTGCACACACTTTCACCACAGTAAACACACTTTTCACCCCTCTTCCCACTCGTTCTTCCCATCTCCTCCGCATACAGTAGCACTTGCTTCTGTCCCTCCAGGTCCTCCTGCTGGTTTCACCCCTCTCTCTCTCTCTCTCTCTCTCTCTCTCTCTCTTCTCCCCCCTCACCCTCGTCTTTCCTTCTTCTTTACTCTCAGCGCAGCTGGTGTAAACTCTCTGTTCCTCCGAGAGACGGAGTAGCCAAACGGGTTCAAGTGCTGGGGGGGGGGGTGGGGGGGGGGGGGGGGAGAGAGAGAGAGAGAGAGATCTGGGGGGAAGTCAATGCTTCTGCCTGAAAGCTGAGTTTTATAGGCTTCTTACTGCACATCACAAAACCTGAGAAGGAGGAGAGACAAAGAGATGGGCACTACTGTTGACATAGTAGAGAGAGGGAAGAGGGTGGTTGAGGATATGGATACTGGACATTACCAGACAGTAGCTAATGAAATTCACTACAGATCATTATTAACAAGAGAGGAAGGAAATAACGAATCAACGGGACCCGGGAAAAGAGGAGCATTGTGAAGAAATGTGGGAATCTGTGCTTTTTTAGGGTGATTATAACTGAGAAACCAGATTGCTTCAGGACTTACGGAAATAGCTGCTTCCTATTAATACCAACTACTCCAACTGTCAGTCTTCTGTTTCTGATTTCCATTGCAGATCTGGGAGACAGTACATAATTTCCTGTATAGACTTCTAGGATGGGTGTGGAGTTTTGGAGAGTGGATCTATGAGGGGGGGGGTGCTTTTTTGTGATCAAAATTTCTTCCAGGTGAAATAGGATCAGGGGAGGCTGGTGGAGGTAGAAATCAGTGAAGGAGAAAGGCTCATTGTAATGCATGCAAATGGAATTAGGAATGGTATCAAACGCAGATACCATAGAAAAAAAAGAAGAAAAGATTCAAGTATTTGCGGTGTTGATAATTTGCTCTTTGACTTTTGCCACAAACCGTCATGAACAGCAGCCCAAATATATCACGCTAAGCCTGCCCACCGCCTGAGACAAACTGACCTTTACACACACACACACACACACACACACACACATACAGTGTACGCATGCGCGCGCACACAGTGCAGCAGTCACAAATTAAATATAATGCAATTATTATTTTAAAGAGACAGAGTGCTAGAGATTGTTTTTTAATCTCACCATGATTGTATTTTCATATACTCCCCCTCATTGCCTCCCTCATTGACAAATTATCTTTAGACTTCCTGACTGGCTCCCCAAATCCCTGCTTGTGATAGTTACAGTAGGTGTGTGTGTGTGTGTGCGTGTGTGTGTGTGTGTGTGTGTGTGTGTGTGCGTGTGTGTGCGTGTGCACGTGCGTGTGCGCTGAAAACATGTATGTGTGTGTGTGTGAGTGAGAAGAAAGAGAGGAAGAGAGTGGAAGAAAAAAGCGATAGATGAGTTTGGGTAAAGCTTGACAGACATGAGGGGACTGTAGTATAAATCTTCTGATTCAGTGAGCAGGTTAGACAGCGCTGTTCTGTAGTTCTGCCCTAGCGTGTGTGTGTATTTGTGTGTGTGGGTGGGTGTGTGTGTGTGTGTATTTGTGTGGAGGTGTGTGTCTGAAGCTCTATATAGGTGAGTAATGCAGGGGAGAGGAAGTGCAGGGGGGGGAGAAGTGAAGACAAACTTCTGAGGCGTGCGGTATGTGTGTATTCCAGGCGTGCGGTATGTGTGTATTCCAGGCGTGCGGTATGTGTGTATTCCAGGGGAGGAGGACTCCTGAATCTCTGCGTCTTCCTATTCCTATTGCTATTTTCTAGCTGCTCCCAATCTGAAGTGGTGTTCCATACTGAGCTATCTCTTCCATGCTTGTTATTCTGATCATTCCTAGGACATCAAACCAACAGAGACCAAAGCCTGGCTTTATTATTTTTAGATGAGAAAAGGGGGGATTGTGGGAGGGGGGGGGTTGTGATTTTTTGTTTCATTTTTCTGTTCTTAAGAGATGGGTTGAATAACGGTGAAAGGAATCAGGAGAGGATGGAACTGTCTGCATTAACAAAATAACCACACACACACACACACGCACACACACACACACACACACACATACACGCACACTCGCACACGCACACACGCACACACACACACACACACACATACACGCACACTCGCACACACACACACACGCACACACACACACACACATAATAAACAAACTGTAGGGGTGTGAAACATTTGATGCAGAAAAACTAAGACAGGCAGACATGCACACATTAGGCAAATGTCAAAAAAGGCTACAGACCAAGTACTTATGGCAACAAGGTTTGACACAAACAACCAAATAATGTCACACTACTTCATCCCACAAACACTGTGATGAAACAGAAGGGTGGGAGGGAAGGGGAGGGGAGGGGAGGGGAGGGGCAACAAAGAGGGAGACAATAAAGCAGCAAAGGGAAATAACCTGGAAAAAGGGATGACGAAACACACACTTTGTTTATAGGAACAGACACATCCACTGTGTTCAGTTTTGGGGGGAAAATGTTGCTTGCTTTTTTAGTCAACGACAATGAAGGCTTAGTTGTCTGATCTCATTGTCAAGCATCTCCATCCGCCCAGCGGTCTGGATGGGCTCAGCTCGATGTCCCAGGAGGGGCAGAGATGCAGCAACAGGGGGAGATATGACTGGACGGTCTAATGAAGCAGTTGACATGTTGACCTTTTACCTGAAAAGCCTCAGGCTGAGCAAAGAGCCAAGTTGAGCCAAGATCAATGACTTGACTTTATATAAATGGATTTGATGTCTGGTATTGTCGGCGTGTATTCATAGGGCCCAGAGTTTTTCCTTCCTGACAATGTGACCAGCTATGGTTAGGGCATGGAGTTTTTCCTCGTCATCTGATGTTTTTCATATTAATTTTTATTTAAACTCATGTGATTTTATCATTAGAGCACCTGTTCTCACATGACACTCCAAATGTCTCAATTTATTACATTACTATATTTTTCAGTATTGTCAGTCTGTGTGTGTGTGTGTGTGTGTGCCTGCCTGCCTGCCTGCCTGCCTGCCTGCCTGCCTGCCTGTCCATAAGTCCATAGGTCCGTCCATCCATCTGTCTGTCTGTGACTCTGGCCTGAGGGGTCTTTGGTATAGCACCGCCACCACCATCATCAACATCATCATCATCATCATCACCACTATCATCCCAGCCCTATGAAAGGTCAGCTAAACAGCTGCCTATATTGATCCAATGTGTGTGTGTGCGTGTGCGTATATGTTGGGCTCAGAGCCATGACCAGGGTCTGTAGCTCAGCCTTCGTACTGTGCTGTACCACCACGTACACACTAGACCCACAGATCAATCCTGTCAACAACATCCAACAGCTGGGGCCAACCCCAACAGCCATCTGTTTTCACACCTCTAAAGGACATAGGATAGAGGGAAGGGAGGAAGGGAGGGAGGGAGGGAGGGAGGGAGGGAGGGAGGTGGAGAGACAGAGGGATAGAGCGGGATGGATGGGGGAAATCAGAACTATCATTATCTCTTAAAATAATGAAACGGTAATAAAAGAACCACGTCACGGTTAGTTTGTATCTGTTAAGTTGATTCAGGCGGAGAGGAGGCGATATAAATTGCTAATCAAAACCAGCTAAGCAGAGTGACAGGTATTCTCAATGGGTCCCAGTGAAGCTCTTTCACTTTTATAAGTCATTCTGTTGAGCTAATAGAGGAATATGAATTCGATATTTGCATCTCCTTTCATTTGCAAAAGGTCAGATCTGACAGGAGGTCCGCAGAGGAAGCAGACACGCACCTGTGTGTGTGTGTGTGTGTGTGTGTGTGTGTGTGTGTGTGTGTGTGTGTGTGTGTGTGTGTTTGTGTTTGTTTGTGTTTGTGTTTGTGTTTGTGTTTGTGTTTGTGTTTGTGTGTGTTTGTGTTTGTGTTTGTGTGTGTGTGTGTGTGTGTGTGTGTGTGTGTGTGTGTGTGTGTGTGTCTTAAAAGAAAAAGTGTCTGCTTTCTTATCAGTTCTCTCCATCTTTCTCTCCTTTATTTGCAAGTTTCAATCCTGTATGTGTTCCTTTCTTCTCTTTGCTCATTGCTCTATTCCCAGTAGTCAGATTCTGTAAATGGCCTTTGTCCACATTTCTCTCTCCTTCTCTCAGTGTGAGTCTATGGGAGTCTATGCCTCCACAATGCGCGTCTGTCTCTCCCAATCTCTCTCTCCTCCTCTCTAATCTGCCTCTGTGTCTCTCTAGCGTCCACAGGTGTCTGTTCAGTCCTGAGATGCAGGATTATCCACCAAGGGAGTGACTAAGCCCCCTTTCTGAACGGGGGAGAGAAATAAAGCATACAAATGAACTGAAACACACTGCAATGAATTATACCCAAGGTTTATTTTATAGCGGATGTGTCCTCATTTCTTCTTAATCCCATATGATGAACAGAATGAGTCAGTGTTTCATCTGTTTGTTTATTGTGTTTCCATCCTCCTCTTCTGATCCTCAAATGCTTCGCCGCAATTAAAGCTTTAATTGTTTCCTCCAAACTTTTTACCTTGTAATGACCAGGCATGAAAAAAAGGCATAAAAGAAGTGATATTCGCATGAAAAAACAACACATCAACACATCTGTCACATGATCTGTTTGAGGGAGCTGAGAGAGATCAAAGAAGAAGTGTACATTAATTTCATCTCTTCATGAATATATGGATCACAGTGGATTACAGTAATGGCTGGAGCTTTAGTGGCTACGGTGTCATGCTGCTTTAGAGTGACTCTGCTTGGTTGTGGCCTCTGGGCTCTGGTGCCCTCTTTGTCTTTCCCGCTCTAATTGGCCACAGGCAATGGTCATAGCAGCGTAATCATTCACTTAATCAACTCCACTGACGTTCTCTCTCTCTCTCTCTCTCTCTCTCTCTCTTTCTCTCTCTCCATCTCTCTCTTCCTCTCTTTCTCTCTCGTGTTGGTGGTAAATAAGTGAATTGACTGCTGTTCTTTTTCAACGTCAATGTTGTTGGCCGACTTGAAAATTGGTTGATAAAGAGCTTTTAGAGAGGTCTCTCTCCCCTCCTCTTTTCCCCTGCTCCTCTTTTTCTGTCCTAACCTCCCATTTGTAAGTTCAAGTTCATTTGTGGTGAGTGTTATACAAGGTCAGAGTGGGGGTCAATAACTCAAACTGACATGAACACATTAACACACGATGACCATGTTGTAACAGTAACAGAGGCTGTCTCTTGTTTGAACAGCATGATTGACTGAGTTTATCAATACTATAATGCATTCGTGCTGTTTCAGTGCTGTTCAGAAAGCAAGGGCAGAAAGGAGAGATGGAGGGATGGAGGGAATGGAATGGAATGGAGAGAGAGAGAGCAAGTAGAGTAACACATCTGTTATAAACAATGTTACCTTCCACCGTCTAAACCCAACAGAGATGCACTTACAGAATTTAGACTCACAGCTGCTAAAACATGATTGCTCTGTCCCACTCTGTCCTCTGCACTTGTGGTTTAGAGAACGTTGAAGTTTCACCTTGAACTCAATTCCAATAGTCACCTCACTTTCCACTAGGGGTCAGGTAAATTGCATGTTAGCCAAAACCAGCAAAATAGAAGGTTTAGGCAACGCAAAGGCAGGAGAAACACACATTCCTTTCGATACACACATTATTATGATATTTGAAAAGCAAAAATAAACAATGAACAATATGTCAAATGAGTCAAAGCACAGCACATGTAAAAAGATTAAATGAAGCATAATTAGCCTATTGATCCCAAAAACATGGAAACATCCTCACACTGGCAATGTCAGAATTCATAAAATGACAATAAATATATTTAAAAATAATGCGGGCCGTTTTTGTTGATCCAATCTGCCGTTTGTATTTCGGCCTATGGCCGGCAGACATGCTGTCAGGCACATTTAGGCATTAACAACATAAAAAGAGGAGGGGCATAATTACCATTGGTTAAACAGGAGACAAACCGTAACCAAGAACTTTCCATGAGAATCAGCTAAACGCATGATTGATTTGACAGAGCAATCACGATTCAGGTTCAGCGTAAACCAAATCAAATTGTCTGTTTTGGAAGAATGCGCTCTAGGTGCAGCTTAACTTCAAAATGCTAGGTGTCTATCGGTGACAGAGCAATAGCCCCGCTGTGTTTCAGTCAAAACAAATCAAACTCTAAACGGCTGACTTATGTTTGTCAGTTTGGTTTCCTGTCATTTAACCACAGGATTTAGCCCACAATGTGGTAAACATATATAAACTCTCATTAGCTACAGAATTCTGTTTATGTCCTGTCAGAACACACACAAACAAATCTGTTCATGTCCTTTTACACACAAACTTGCTGTACTGTAGGCGACCAGACAGGAGATGAACACTTTACTGCTGAAACCTCAAATAAACAGACGTTTCATGCCTCTCAGTGAGGGAAGAAAGAGAACAAATCTCCAGTACCGCACACGCTCATAAATAAACAACCACCACATCAGCATCTAAGGAAAGATTAACAGCTCCAGAGCATCAACAAAGAACAAGCATCATCTCACGTCAAGGTCATATGCTTATTCAAACATTACCTGTTCAACTACATGTACAATGCTAGGATGTCACATGTTGGCAATGCCGGTCTTTAGTGTGTGTGTGTGTGTGTGTGTGTGTGTGTGTGTGTGTGTGTGTGTGTGTGTGTGTGTGTGTGTGTGTGTGTGTGTGTGTATGTGTGTGTATATATATATGGGTGTATTAGTTTCCAATGGTGCTGTGTTACATTATTGTACTCAAGGTGACCTACATGAGGGGTTAATATGTAATTACTTCCTGTTCTCTGTGGTATAGAAGGTGATGGACTGTGACTAGCCCAACGATGGACTAGCCCACCTGAGGACGGCCTCATTGTAATGCACTTCCATTCCATGCATTACAATGAGCCCGCCCTCCAATTTCTACCTCCACCAGCCTCCATTGCTGGAACCACTCCTCATACAGATAAAACACAGCATGCATAAGCACATGCAATTTGTATTCCTTCCTTGGTGTTCCAGTGCTGTATGTGGGGTATAGGTTATCAGATGGAGAGGGTTGGAATGCTAATATCACTACATTAACCACCATGCTCCACAAAGCACTCTTATGTGCAGTTGCAGCCCTGCTGCCTATACGACAGTACACTATGAACGTGAATATGATTTTGATTACACACTTGAAGTTAATAACTGTAACTTTAGAAATATTCATATTGTCTATTTAGCTTGTCTTCAATTCACTATGCTGTCTTTTTCTTTTTCTTACGCCACGAGCGTGACATCATACCCTCTCAGATGTAATCAATGAGATCTTGTTTGATCTCCAGGTTCACACGGGAGCCAGTCCATCCCTGAACAGATAAACCTCCTAACCCTCTGACCTGCAGCCTTCAAATCCCCAAGTGTCATCTCTGCATCATCATCTCCACCACCTGGATCTCACTGGCTCACACACAGAATAACCTCTGACCTTTGCATTCTGAGGACAGTGCAACACTCACATACAGTACATTACCAAGCAATATTGCTCCTTTACTGCATATGGTTTCAATACAGGAGAAAGAAAATCACATCCCTTATGGTACTCTGGATATGATTATACTCACTCACCATTGAAGAACTGTCAGTGGTATTCTTGGTCCATGGTCTGCAATCAGAATACTGATGTGACTGTTCTGCCCCCATGCCAGAACGGACATCTCTGTGTGTTCATAGTAGTTGATAAGGTGACTTCCCCTCATTCTATATAAAAGAAAGCATTTGAAAAAATACTATATAGTAAATAGAGTCTATTGACGTTATTACTGTAGTGTTTACTGTTCTCTGTCCTCCATGTGAACCTCCATAAAACATGAGACCAGACCAGCCAAGCAGGACCCAACCATGAGGAACTGGGGTTCACCTCCCTATCAGAGGGGTCAAGGGTCGTTCGTTTAGCTCCTCTTATCTCCTACAACCCCCCAAATCATTGCAGCATCAAAGCGCAGCCTCAATCTCCTCATTAAGAGGGATCCTCTGATCACAAACCCTCTATCCTGCTCCTGATCTTACAGTAGAGTTCTGACGCAGCCTGGGAGAGGCAGCAGATAAGCCCAGCAAAGTTGCTGCTTTCTCAGTGTGATTGGGAGCCTGGGCTAATTTCACAGTCGAGTGGCGTGAGAGTAGTTTGGAGGAGATCTGAAAAATTAAAAGTTTGAAACTATTATGAAACCTGTCTCAACTCTTTACAACAATCTACTTGTGTGGTCTTTGAGGGATGTTCCACCAGATAAGTGGTGCAGTTTGCATATTAGACTAACTCCCGTAGGAAGATACTCGGCCACTTAATCATAAAAAGAGGATGATATGAGCAGATAAGTGCAAGGAATGACAGCAATAACATTCATGAATACCCAAAGAAAGATGATAAAACAGGTCAATAGGAAGGAATGGGATTCAAAACTATTTTTGTTATTACTCTATGGCTTCCACCTGATCTATATATAGGATCTCATCATAATTCCATATGCTTTTCTTATTCTTTATGGTATTCTCCCCCCCCCCCTCTTCCTTCTCCCCTCCTCCTCCTCATTCAGCCCCGTCTTCTCTCAAACATTATTTTCATCAAACTATGACCTCTCTCACCCACTCTCTCTCTCCTCCATATCTAAATGAATAGATATATCGGTTTGTGGAATATATATCTGCTTATAAATCTCCATCTCTGAACACATCATATTTCACGCAACAGTAACCTTGTCAGAGACCTCACAACTGATGTTTCTACTATTGTTAATCTAGTAGCAATGGGGGGAGGGGGGGGGGGGGGGGGTAATGATGGGGAGGGGCAAGGAACAGAGGGAGAAAAGAGATAACGATAGACAGAGAAAGAGAGACACAGAGGAACACAAAGCAAAATTAATGTAACTTATATTTTTCTAAATGCATAAGAAAACACACAAAATGAATATTCAAAGGAAGCTTAATGTCAATGAATAAGAAACAGGATAAAATATTCAGGAGCATCACTTCACAGCCTTGCCATGTATTCTGATGAGGGGGCACATTCCTCTTGTGCGAGGAGACCCATAGGCACTTCTGTTACAGAATCTAGTTCAAGCAGAACATTAATTCTGGGGGATTATTCTGAATTCACAACAACTACAAGCGCCCCCTCCCCTTCTTTCACACACACACACACACACACACGTACACACGTACACACACACATACATACACACACACACAGCAAAGTACAGCACACAGGTACAGGCAGGCATCTCTCTTTTCTGACACACATACACACACACACACACGCACACGCACACGCACACACACACCTCCCTCTCTCACACACCTTGACTCTCCACTCCTCACTAAGTCTGTGTCCCTGTCCCTCTCTAATCCTGATTTCTGAGTCTTCCATCCTCCGCCTGTCACTTCTCTGTTGTTCCCTCTATCCCTGTCCTGTCGTCTATCTCTCTCCCTCCTTTTCCTACCTTTCTCTCTGTCTCTCCCTCCATCCCCTACCTGCCACCTATCTGTCTCTCCCTCCATCCCCTACCTGCCACCTATCTGTCCCTCCCTCCATCCCCTACCTGCCACCTATCTGTCCCTCCCTCCATCCCCTACCTGCCACCTATCTGTCTCTCCCGCAGCTGCTCTCCTCCGTCCTCTCTCACTCATAATCCCTCGCTTCCGCTCTGTCACTCTACTGCCTAACTCTCTCTCGTTCTCGTTTTCTCTCTCTCTCTCTCTCTCTCTCTCTCTCTCTCTCTCTCTCTCTCTCTCTCTCAGGTTTTATATCTCCCTTTTTCATGTTCACTGCTCTAGTCTTGTTCTCCTCCTCTCCCTCCCTCACTATCCTTCCCACACTATCCCTTTGTACCTCTGCCCCCTGTTGCCCCACATTTGCCCTATCTTCCTCCCTCTCTCCCTCTCTCTCTCTCTCTCTCTCTCTCTCTCTCTCTCTCTCTCTCTCTCAGCACACACACAACAAGTGAAACTGTTGAAGTAAAACAGAGCGAAAAGTCAAAGTAAAGCGAAAAGAAGTGCAAAGTAAGTGAAAGATTGCGGGGCAGCAAAGCCCTTGTCAATCTCAACTTCTTACGTTACGTTTTTTCATTTCCGATCATTTACATTGGGAAAGCTGCTCCAGTAAAATTGCAATTGGCATGTGTGTGTGTGTGTGTACAGTAGATATGCAGGGAGAGGGTAACGCCAGTGCATCTGCTGGCGTGCAGGCATTTGTTTTTGGATTACCGCTGCTCTGTTTTGGCTGAGGCTGTCGCTGTGTGCTTTGTACAGGTTGGAATTTAAACAAAGGAAACACAAGGAGGATCCTGGAGTTGGACCTTGAGACGTAATCTGCCAGACACAGACACACACTCACTCACTCACTCACTCACACACGCACACTCTCACACACACACACACACACACACACACTCACACAACTTTGTTTATCTCCACTTACGGTGTGTGAGACGGAGTGAGGAGAGGGAGCGGGAGAGGAGAGGGAAAAGAGAGAGAGATAACCAGAGCAGCTGATACGGAACAACAGGAGTGGCATTAAGAGATCTTTAGAGAGTGTCATTTGTTGAAGGTAAAGCGTTCTTTTTCACTTCCACTACTCTCTCACCCACTGTCTCTCTCTCCAACCCTACTCCCTCCTTTCTCCCCCTTTCTCTGGGGATGATGTGAGCAGCATCCCCCCCCCCCTCTCTCTCTCCCTCTCTCTCTCTCTCCCTCTCTTTGTGTGGTGCTGAGTGCGGGAGCGAGGAGAAGAGAGGAGGGGATTTGGTTTGGCTCCTGAACTGTTGCGTTTCACAGAGCTCAGAGCGAGACACATTCAACAGCACACACACACATACACACACACACTCTCTCACTCACTTTCTCTCTCTCTCTCTCTCTCTCTCTCTCTCTCTCTCTCTCTCTCTCAAACAAACAAACAGACACACACACACACACACACACACACACACACACACACACACACAGGATCGTCAGCGCTGGGCTCTGTGGGATTATACCACTGCTGGACTGGTCTGAACCACCATCTGCCAACACTGGGCAGAGAAGGAACAACAGAGAAACAGTGCTTTAGGAAGGACAGAAGATATTGTAGGTTTTTATGGTGGCTTCAGCTGACCTTGGAGGATGGACAATACATAAGGACAACAACTTCCTTCTTGTCAACTATGAGGAGAGAATGCTGAGGAAAGTTTGTGGATATTTCTGAAGGGAATATACTCTGGAACATTGGAGGGGAATCAGCGTTTTGTAAGGACAGTTTCTAAGGACAAAGGTAAGCTAGGGCTCCTCAGATGATTCATTCCAGAGCTTCAATCTCTGGCACTTTTTTAACTTATTTTCTCTGGATGTATTGTATGGTTCTGTAATATCTATCAATACAAATGTATTCATAAATTGTTTGCCATTTACTGTTATTGGTGATCAGTCAAGCATATTTGATTGATTGAACTAGGTCGGTCAATCTTGGTAAACATCTCAATTGAAATCAGTTCCATGGTTCCCCCAATAACAACCCTAATAACAATACATACTTTAGATTTTTTGTTTTTCAGTACATGTTGTTTTTCTCCAGCCCTATTGGTCTGTCTTTCAATCCAAGCCTCACTACCTTGCCCGTCCTCCCTTCAGGCCCCAGTCTAGAGCCTCAGGTTAGGTTTGGGAATGGGGTGTAGCATGGCCGTCAGCCCCCTGTCCTGCCTCCTCTTCCTCACCTTCCTCCTGACCCGGGCCGGCCTCGCCCAGGACCCAGCCACCACCACAGACACCATGGACCTCAAGACCTCGACCCAGACAAACAACCAGACGGCTACGCCCGTACAAACCACCCAGCTCGCCCCGGAGGTCAGTCTGTCCTCGCCCAGTGGCGATGTCAACGATGACGAGGACGACATCCCAACCAAAGCCACCCGTTGCGCTGGTTACTACGACGTGATGGGCCAGTGGGACCCGCCGTTCAACTGCAACGCTGGCGTGTTCTTGTACTGCTGCGGCACCTGCTTCTACCGCTTCTGCTGCCAGTTCAAAGCCCAGCGGCTGGACCAGACCATCTGCTCCAACTATGACACGCCCATCTGGGCCAACACGGGCAAGCCCGTGGCCGCCATCACCGAGAGCCACGCCGACCACGAGAGGGACCGAACCCACATGATCGTCTACATCATCTGTGGCGTGGTGGCCGTAATGGTGCTGGTGGGAATCTTCACCAAGCTGGGTCTGGAGAAGACCCGGGGAGGAGGAGCCGGGCAGAACGACCTCAGCAACTCCAGGTGAGGGGGGAGGCGGGGTTGGGCTTGGTATGAGAGGGGCTGATGGAGTGTGTGGGTGGTGGGAAGGGGAGGGGTACCTATTACCTATCAATTAACAAAATCATGTCTTTAAATGTTTACTGACAACACATGATCTGATTTGTGTATTTCATCTCAATTTCACAAACCGATTAAGTGAGGAACTTGATCACTTTAGCCAGAGGTGTAATTGCATAAAGTTTCATTCTGCCATGTTCAGTACTGAAGGTAACTGCAGGGTAATATTGTGTTTACCCACACATCTACAGGGAATATGATGTGCCCTAGAAAGAAGAGAGAGAGAGAGAGAGAGAGAGAGAGAGAGAGAGAGAGAGAGAGAGAGAGAGAGAGAGAGAGAGAGATGTATCTTATTACTATAGATGTCAACCAAAATTATTTCTCAGCTTGGCTTTCTTCCTTCCTACAGTACAAGCAAAGCAGCAATCTTTACTTATCAAAACAACAAACAGTGAGGATGACATTGTTCTATCCAGCCTACAATACAGATATTGTATATTTACTTAAGAAAATATGTCTTGAATATTCGCCCATGGGCACATACAGGCATTACTTCACATTCAAACCTTATCTCTTTCAACAGAAATTCTACCAAAGTCAGGTTAAATATCTGACTCAGGGTTTAAGCAGCGCCCCCAGGACATCATTACTACTAACAGTGCCGCTGCATGGGTTCAACTCTCCCTCCCTTTATCTCTAAATCTTCCTCTCTTTCCTCACTCCCGTCTGTCCTTGTATACCTCACCTCCTCCTCCTCCTCCTCCTCCTCCTCTTCTCCTCCTCTCCTCCTTTCTTCCAGGACCCTTGGGTCCTTGTGGTAATGAACAGAGGCAGGAGAGGAGAGTCGATTTCACTGAATCAGATCTCTCTCTCTTTCTCTTTCTCTTTCTCTTTCTCTTTCTCTTTCTCTTTCTCTTTCTCTTTCTCTTTCTCTCTCTTTCTCTCTCTTTCTCTCTCTCTCTCTCTCTCTTTTTCTCTCCTTTTCTCTCTCTCTCTCTACCCCCCCCCCTCTCTCTCTATCTATCTATCTCTCTATCCCCCCCCCCTCTCTCTCTCTGTCTCTCTCTCCCTCTTTCCTCCCCCTCTACCCCAATATTGCCTTTATTAGTCAGTGGGCCGGACATTTACAAATATACAGCCTCAGTTCAAGAAAGCTGAGATTCACACAATTAAACATTCCATCTGGTCAATAAACTTGAATATGAAAATATGGAAATCTATTAATGACCTTTAAAATCTCTGTCGAAAGAACTTTTAAAAAGGAACTTTCTAAATAGTGTGATGGTGAAAAAGACCTTACTAAGAAGTAAAATTTCCCTATTTCTCTCTGAAATCGACTCATATTCCGCTGGGAGCCAACAACAGCTCTCACGGTGCGAGTCCGTCTCCAGCTATGAAAAATTCCCAGGATTAATATTTCTGTGAGGTTAACACCTCTCGGAAATAGAACACTTCCCACAAGATAAACACTTCTCGCCAGATTAACACTTCTTACGAGATTAACAGTCCTTGCGAGATTACTGCTCCTCGTAGAGATTAACCAAACTTCGCTAAGATTACCATTTGTGCTGTGCTCTCTCAGCTCCTGTGCTGCTACAGTATCAGCCCTGGCTACAGCTTTGGCTCTATGCCAGCCTAAGAGACCAGCCCCCTACAAACCTCATATTTCTTACCAGTAT
>NC_139670.1:8031101-8066101 GCF_951799395.1 Argentina silus | reverse complement strand
TGTGTGTGTGTGTGTGTGTGTGTGTGTGTGTGTGTGTACTGCCCAGCCCCATACTGCCCAGCCCCAGCCCCATCTCTGGCCAGGTTGTCACCCCATACTGCCCTGCCCCAGCCCCATCTCTGGCCAGGTTGTCACCCCATACTGCCCAGCCCCAGCCCCATCTCTGGCCAGGTTGTCACCCCATACTGCCCAGCCCCAGCCCCATCTCTGGCCAGGTTGTCACCCCATACTGCCCAGCCCCAGCCCCATCTCTGGCCAGGTTGTCACCCCATACTGCCCAGCCCCAGCCCCATCTCTGGCCAGGTTGTCACCCCATACTGCCCAGCCCCAGCCCCATCTCTGGCCAGGTTGTCACCCCATACTGCCCTGCCCCAGCCCCATCTCTGGCCAGGTTGTCACCCCATACTGCCCTGCCCCAGCCCCATCTCTGTGGTGTGCTTCCCTGCTGTCTTTGCAGGTGATGGCAGCACCAGCAGCCCTCATTGATGCAATTAGTCTCTGTTTGTTGTTTGTTCCATTGGTAATTATTCACGCCTCATTTGGCTGTAGCTATCAGTGCTTGGCAGAGCTGTGAGAGATCTGGACCTGGCCTGCTGCCTCCTCTCCAGCTGGTCCTGGGTCACCCAAAAGCCACAGTCAGGGGGGAGGAAGGAGCTCTTTGAAAGTGTTCTCTGGTTTTTTCACAGTGCACCAAATATACAACATAGAAGTTATGTGAAGTCCATTGTTTAGGGATTGCTTGAAGATTGCTGACTCGTTTTCCTCTCTCTCTCTCTCTCTCTCTCTCTCTCTCTGTCTGTCTGTCTTTCTCTCTCACTCCAGAGCACTACAACCTGAACAATGCGGCTTTCTCTCAGTACGGCCCGGGACTCCCTCATCCTCAGAGCAACCTCAGCGGGCTGAATCTTAATAAGTACAGCTCTCTCAAAGCTGTGGGTAAGTTCTGCTGTGTCTAAAACAAACACACACACACACACACACACACACACACACACACACACACACACAAAATGTAAAAGCGTACATACACACACATACAGTATTTACACACACACACACACACACACACAAACACACATATACACAGACATTATATACAAATGCGTAGCCTGAACATGAACATAACAAATGAACTCATACACACACACACAAGCCAGGACATGTTTGATCCTAATACAGAATGTCACCATAACCTTTAGAACAAGCTCTAGGTTTTTCATCTGTCATTTGAGGAGGTTCCCCTTATGGCAAAGAGAAACTTGATGAATGAAGGAGCCCATTCTAATTCAGTCTCAGGGCGTTTAGAGAGCACAGTCGTTTATGTAAACAGACAGCACTTCCTGTTCATGTCCTTGAAAGACAGCCGCAGACTCTGTTCTGATGCTAATTATTTATTGGTCCAACGTTTCGGCAACAAGATGCCTTCTTCAGGGTTGGAAGGGTCAGAAACCCTGAAGAAGGCGGCTTGCTGCCCAAACATTGGTCCAATAAATAATTAGCATCGGAGCAGGAGTGTGTAGCTTTCTTTCTTTCTTTTAAGTTTCACCCGTGTGCTATGGTGTGCGTATTCTTGTTTGTTTTTTGAGTGATCTGAAGGTTTGTGGGGATTGATGGCAGCGTGGATAATCATGATTTACAGGTCCTTTGATCACTAGACATCACACAGGCTAATGAGATTCTGTATGAACATAAATCTCGACAAGGGGCGACATCCTCACCTTATCAATGAACAACTCAAAAAGGCATAAACTGTCAGACAATTCATCCAAAATGTATTTCACTGACACACGAATGGAACAACAGATGAGCCTGATCCTTTACACCAGGGGAGGCTTGTGGAGGTAGAAATCGGAGGACGGGCTCATTCTAATGCATGGAACGGAATAGGGAACGGTGTTAACCCTAACACACGTGTGTTTGATACCATTCCTCACCACTGCCTCAGACACACTTGGACACGCAACATCACGGCCACACTGACACAGAGGAGAAGGAACACAGCAGTGTAGAGACAGGGCTGGGAACCCTCACTGTCACTCTAGAGGACACTTCTCAGGGATGAAGAGATGAGTCACTACATGGAGCAGAGTGGAAACTAACTGCTCTGCCCTCTTTTTCAGAGCCCGAATGCACTCTGAGTTGCGCTCAGAAGAGTTCTCTCCCATAGATTTCAGCTGGCCTAAATGAATAGTCCAGCATCACACACATCATCTGGCAGCAAAACGATGATGCAACCTGACAGAGACCCGGAGATGACACACACACACACACACACACACACACACACACACACACACACACACACACACACACACACACAAACACACACACACGTACACACACACACACAAACGGACACACACACCCACAAACTATATTACCACCATAGCACAGCCACATTTCTAACATAACAATGCACTTGTGGCCTCTCACACAAGAGGACAAATCAACAGCATAGGTTCCTGGAAAGTGAATGCAACAATTATCCCTTGTGTGATAGAGTCATCAACAATGGCTCAGACTGAGGACAGACTACTCCAATGACTGATATATTTAGGGAGAGAGATAGAACAACAGGCACACATGAGAGCGCACACACACACACACACACACACACACACATACACACAGACAGACACAAAAACACACACATACACACACACAGTGAGAGAGGGGGACGAAGTTAGGAGTGTGTGTGATGAACCAGGGAGCTGGAGGCACTGACCTCCACGCTGAGACTGCAGCTGTCCCTCTATGCTGATGCCATGTGACACACTGGCCCACCCTATTTATAACCCCCCTCCTCACCCGTCTCACCCTCTGCCTCACCCTTCTATCCTGAGCGACTCTGTACTTATTTTGAGAATCTTGTCTTCATTCAGCGGTGACAGTCCAGGAATTTCTTTCTTAGTTTGACAGTTAATTTGAGGGAAATGTCTTGTATGGGTTAGGGTTAGTATATGACTAACCCTAACCGTGGAATTCTAACAGACCATGACAAAGGTAAAATGACACAAATTAGGTGAAAGGGGGACAAAATGTACTCACACTTTGTCCAGTGTATGCAGTACTTTAAAAGAAGGGGTATATTTTGGCTCATCAGCATTACACTAACTGCCTCACACACTTTCTCTCTCTCTCTCTATCTCTCTATTTCTCTATTTCTCTCTTTCTCTTTCTCTCCCTCTGTCTCTCTCCTCTGTCTCTCTCCTGCAGCTGACACTGCCTCTCGGGGTTACTATAAGAGTTACCCTCTGATGGACTTCGCCCACTACCAAGCAGCCACCCCGGCCTTCCAGCCCATCACCCTCCACCCCAGAGAGAAGTCCTACCTCCACCAGGCCCCACCTCCCCATGACCTCCACGCCCCCCTCTCCATCTCTATCCCCCAGAGCCATCTGGAGAGGCAACGCATGCCCAAGACCACTACCCACCCTCTGCTTTCCAGCTCGGCCTTCAAAGCCTGGGAGAACAGTGGGCGCCACGTCCAGCGGCAGTCCTCCAACCCTGGGCACTCCGGCCGCCGGCACGGCTACTCCAACAGGCGGCAGTACAGCATAGAGAAGCTCCCGGAGCTGTTCGACCCTCCCATGCAGTACGGGCAGCCCACCTACCAGCAGCAGCCCAGGCACAAGGGCTACTCCACCAACAGCAAGACAGAGGTCACTGTCTGAGACCAGGCTTGGAGATCCTACCTAAAGGAGAGTGTCAGAGTGTTGTTGCAAGGGTACTGGAAGCAGAGGGGTCAAAGACTTAAAGGATATCAGTGCATCAGCATTACCACACATCATGACTCTAGTACAATAACCTCACTACGGAAACAGACATTGATAAGGAGAAAAACCATGTCGAACTGCTAAGGCTCCTCTGGACCTCAGAACATGGGCCCACTCACTCTGCCTCTTCTCAGCCCCTCTCCTCGTTGCTCTTAAAATGTCTTTCTCTCTCTATGAGCATCCCTCTATCTTCCTCTGCTCTCGCTCTTTCTCCTCCGCCTCCTATACCCACCTCCTACAGCCCCCCACCCCTCCACCTTTACACCTGTTGAAGCGGTGTGTTTTCAGGCCATCAGACTGACACACAGGAATGGCAGTCCCGGGGCCACATTAACTCGCGGGGGACAATGCCATCGTCACGTCAGCTCCAATCAGCCTCCACGGCCCAGCACAGGACAGAGTGGGAGATCACTCTAGGGATCTTTAGAAACACGGACGAGAGAATAGAGGATAAAATAGAAACACACAAAAAATGTACACACGTTTCCTTTCCTGGGGGTGAAGCGGCAGGAGTCACCATGGATCTGGGTCTCTCCGCTGGGCTGCCTGGGTCATGACGACGGAGTGTTTATTGTGTGTTTATTTAGTGTCTGTCTGTGTGTGTGTGTGTGTGTGTGTGTGTGTGTGTGTGTGTGTGTGTGTGTGTGTGTGTGTGCGTGTGTGCGTGTGTGCGTGTGTGTGTGTGCGTGTGTGTGTGTGTGTGCGTGTGTGCGCGTGTGCGTGTGTTAAAGCCCACGAGGCATTGGTGGAAGGGAATTCACTGCGGCGTCTCCAACCCTGGAGCTGTGGAGATATTCGACATATTCCCCCTAATGCTTTGACAGTAAAGGACACACTCTAGAGGTGTTGCTACTCTAACCAACCTCTCCTGTGGCATTGGATCTACTTGTTGGTCAGGGCACAAGAGACAATAATTAAGAACATGGAGATTACACAAAGATTGATGGATAAACATCCTTGCTTGCAGTATTTGTATTAGGATATATGAGACATATGCTACCATGTCTGAATGCCCTAGTAGGGACCAGGGAGTTGTACAGTACGAGTGAAGCACATTCAGCACCATTGAGGCGCAACAAAGTCATGAAACCTTTTTGTAAACACACCTACAAATATGGTGGTACGCCAAATCTACACACTGGGATAAGGGTTACCTCAAACAGGAAGTCACTGATAACACTGCATAGAACATGGATACACTCTTAAAACTAACAGTTCTTTATGGAACCAAAAAGGTTCCATGCTTTGATACATATAAGGCCCCCCTAAAAGTGCTAACGAACCATTTTACATGGTTCTTATGAAAGAACCACATGGGGTTCTCTAAATGGTTCTAAATAGCCTATGAATAAAGCCATAAATAACATATATGGTGCCACTTATGAATCATGGCAGAGAACCTTTTTTATGTCTAAAGGACCTGAGATGGTTCTATTTGATAGTCTAAAGAACCTTAAAAGGTTCTATGTTGTGGATATTTTATTATTATTAACTAGGAGAAGTAGTTGCCTAGCTTCAGGAAGAGTGTGGGCAATTTCACATTAGCAGTCCACAACATATCCAAAGTAAAAAAAACTTCAAGATACTTTAAAGGTGATTGTCCTTGAGCGACAATTTTAATTATAAGAAGTGAAGGGTTGCACCGATAGACTTGCACACACTTCACGACAATTGCTGCCGGACAAACTACCCCAACAAAATATTTGCATGAACATGAGCACAGATGTAATACAGTTAAATCATACAAGAACCAACATCAAAGGTTTGGTTAGTCGGTTAGTGAGATAATGCAAGAATGGAAACTCACAATTACCCACAATTCCCCAGCAAACATGCTAAATTGCTCCTTCCTGTTGCTCTGGAATTGTGGGTAATTGTGAATCTCCGATCTTTTGTTGTATTGTCTCACTAACCGATGTACCTGTGATGTTGTTTCTTGTATGATTCTAAGCGTATTACATCTGTGCTCATGTTCATGTGACATCCCAACTTCAAACAGATGTGTTGCGTTGAATGAGATAGCTAAAAAGGTTCCAATAGCACCTCTTTGATGAAAAGGCTCCAAAAAGGTTTCATGACTTTCTTGCGCCTCAATGGTGCCATAAAGAACCCCTCAGAATCTTTTTTCAAAAAGTGTACACACAATTCCATTACACTCTGTGACCTACAATTAATACTTGTTCGATAGTCCCTCTTGGAGAGGTATCAAGAGAATCAATAGGCTTGACATTTCAAATGTCAAATCAAATCCCAAATGTTCAAATGTCTTCAAAAGTCAGAGTTCAAATCTTCAACAGCAGAATAGCTCGTGGGACTTTACAATCTTTCAATGCAGTATACGATTTTTAGTTGTTCTCTAGATGTATAAAGACAGCACAAGTTACAATCCTTGTAGTTGACTGTGTGTAGTCGAGAAAGTCTTCCTGTTATACAATCAGGTGCATAGAAGTACACTTCCACATCTGTTAGTATACAGTATTAGCCTATGCTAGATATTGGCATAGCTAATGAAGGCATCTAAATACAGTAAGCTCTTAACATGAGTCATGATGACGTAATACTATTCTACCCCCTATCTCACACCCCCATACCCCTCCCTCCCCGCCTTTCTTATTTTATTTGAAACTCCCCCTCTGTCCTTTTCTAATCATCTCTTCTGCAGTTTCTCCCCACCCCCCTCCGCCTCACCACCCCTCTCTCCATCCCGTCTCTCACTCTCTCCATATCTAGTCTCAATTTCCCTGTTTTTGTGGTGTTATCTCCTCCCTCCATCTCCATCTCAACTCTATCATTATTTGGTGCTCTGTCTCTTGCCTTGCCCCTGACAGATTAACTGATAGCGTGTTGGCCCCCTGCTCCGAGTGTGGCTCCACCAAGCTGTTGCCAGCCCCCCAGCCCAGTTCCCCAGGATGCAGCTTCATCAGTGACGGAGCCAGAGAACGGTCATGTCAGTGCAGTGGTCTGAGACAACCGCATGTGTTCACTCACAGTTCCCCCATAAACATGACTGAGACTGCGAGACCCTGTAAATGGCTTCCGTGCCAGCAGCACTTGTCTGACTTATGCTCTTGACTGCAGAACACTCTGGTCAGTTTGTCACTGAATGCTTCCCCTGGAGTGACAGCTTACCCTATGCAACAGCAGCTTTCAAAACATGTCACATTATAGCATCACAACAAACTCTAGGACACAATATTGAATGATTCAACATAACACACAATGAGCAGCACACAAAGGCCACAAGGGCAAACACATTACAAGCAAATACTGGGAAGAATAATCAAGAAGAACGAGAGGAAGAAGCAATATAAATATAGTTCTTAACATTTCAGTATAAGTAATTGTTTTAGCATTGAGAGATTAATTAAGTGCTTCCAATATTTTTCCAGTATGACACCCTAATGACATCCCTTTGTACTTACAGGTATTACTTGTGCTTTTTGTTCAGTTGGAATAAATGTATGACATATACATTTATGTATTGTCGTACACATTAACTCTATTTGATGGGCAACACATGACTTACAGATCATACCAAATTAGGTTTTATAGGGAGAAGAAATCTGAAAATCATGTGTTCATCTCTATATTTCATTGATATTCTTGTGTATATATACAGTATAACGTTGTTTATGTGATGGAGTTTCTATATTTTGTTTGCATAAGGGCTTTATGAACCATCTGATAACATTTTAAATTGATAGTATTTATTTATAACTGAATGAATAGCCGTTGATCTATCTGACTGAAGTCCACTTCAGATAGAATCGGCAGACATTTTATTTCACATGGAACGTTACCGTGACGACCTGTTGGCCATTGAAAGCTGAATGAATTCTATTCCACTCTAAAAGTGGGTTGTCAACAGTTTGGGTTTGGTAACATGTAGATGCTGTTGAGACAGTCTCATATTGTTTGTTGTAGATGTATTCTGCACTGTTGTTAGCCCACTCCATCCTCACCCTGCTTCTCAGCACCTATAGCAAAGCTGTGTCCAACTGAGGACTAGGAATTTACACTCTGGAAATCTGTGATGTGATCTATGTGCTCAATACAAAAATCCAGAGTGTTTCTAATGACCACCAAACATCTTATTTGTTCATTGTTCATTATTGAGGACTGTTTAAGTAACTGATGCCACTTTTGGAGATAAAACTGAATATTATGAAAATATTGTAAATATTTATTTTAAAGATATAACTAAATGTTATTTGTATAACTTGATAGGAAATAAATAAAAAATAGCAACACCAGTGTGATTGTCCTATGATGAAGCTCTAGTCACTGTTGACAAGATAAGAAGGTAAGGGAGGAGGAGAGGAGAAACTACATGGAGCAAAAAGAATAAAGATGTGGGGAGGGACAGAGAGGCACGAAGACCCCTGAAAAGACGTGCTAAAACCTTGCTCACCATCCAAAGCATTGAAGAGTCTAATATCCCTTCTGGCTGCAAGTTCATACCCTCAATTTGCTCATATCTTTGAGATAGAGCACAGAAGTTGTTGTTAAAATAGAAAACCTCCATCTCCACCATGTGGACATTTATGTTACTACAAGCATCAAAAGCATCTCTCAACAAGTGGTCCACACAGTCACATAGAATGCAAGGACCCATAGCCAGCCTACTACTGGACTTAAAGTACAAAGTAAGCATAGCTAACTGGCTAAACAAGGTGAAGCTCTCAGTACTAGTTGAGTGAATAATGAGAATAATCATGGATATGTTAGGCTAGAGTGGTATATTAGAACTCTGTGCTAGGCTTGAGATAGGACCTATATACATCCGAAAGGGCTGTCCTTGTAGCCCATTGCAATGATGGGTTTTTAACTTTGATGTCTCATCAAGTCTTTCTCAACCTCACCTGCTGTATGTGTGTATGAGCTTATACAGTGCCTTCGGAAAGTATTCAGGGGCTGTAGGAGGTGGGTATAGGAGGCAGAGGAGAAAGAGCGAGCGCAGAGGAAGATAGAGGGATGCTCATAGAGAGAGAAAGACATTTTAAGAGCAACGAGGAGAGGGGCTGAGAAGAGGCAGAGTGAGTGGGCCCATGTTCTGAGGTCCAGAGGAGCCTTAGCAGTTCGACATGGTTTTTCTCCTTATCAATGTCTGTTTCCGTAGTGAGGTTATTGTACAAGAGTCATGAGTGGTAATGCTGATGCACTGATATCCTTCACTTTTTCCACATTTTGTTGTGTTATAGACTCAATTTAAAATGGATTAAATTAAAAGAATTTGCCATCAATCCACACACAATACCCCAGAATGACAAAGCGAAAACAGGTTTTTAGACATTTCTGTACATTTATTAATATTGAAATACAAAAACATTGAAATTTCCTATGCAAATCAGAGACCCTATAAAAGATATTAATTCCAAAATTACATGAACTATAATCCTTGCATTAAGATGGACTCAATTCAACTTACTGAATGATTTGTTGATTACATTTTTGCATTTTAGCTCATTTTAAGAGTATCATAGCAAAGGGTCTGAATGTACATGAAGTATTTCTGTATTTCAATTTTAATACATTTACTGACATTTCTAAAAACCTGTTTTCACTTTGGGGTATTGTGTGTGGATTGATGGCAAATTATTTTAATTTAATCAATTTTAAATTGAGTCTATAACACAACAAAATATGTAAAAAGTGAAGGGGTCTCTGAATACTTTCCAAAGGCATTGTACATGTGTATGACATAAAACTGATTTAAAACAAGCCACACAAAGCCATACTTTTAAAGAAAGGGTTTCTTTATCAAGCAGGGGCATAGTTCCAATAACTGGAACACATCACAATAGAGGAGAGAGTAAGGATGGATTTTTGGATATCACAACTTGACTCAATACCAAATGTGACTTAATATAAAGCTTGATTATACAATAGTTATAATGATATAAATTACATTTGTGATCACAATGATAAGATTAGGTAACCAATTAATATAGTTAAATTACAAAGACAGCATTGTCCTAAAAATGTGAATAAATTAAACAGAACAAAAACAAAGACATGATGGCATTGATGATGTCATTTCCTTTTAACCAAAAGGAATGAATGATGTCATTTCCTTTTAACCAAAAGGAATGAATGATGGCAACAGAAGCAAGGACGCTTATCAGGAAACTGATGGCGATTGGCATAATACCAGGATGTAGAGTACTTTCCTTTGCTGGACTAGCATTAAGTTGCAGCTGCACAGACAATATTTATAAAACAGTACTAAATCCTTCAATAATATTCCACCCTATGAAGATTCCTGGTTATTTCGGTTTATGAAGTATTCCTGTTCATTTAAAACCAAGTCAAGGCATAATACAAATTCTCATTGGCATCAACATACTGTATACTGAAAGAGTGGAAGGATGCAGTTGTTCAGCTGTAAAAGCACACACAGTAATTTGAGGTCATTGATGGTCCTGAGTGTGTGTGCGTGACGATGATCTTATGGGTTAAGTCTCGACACAGTTAACAAGATTAGAAGTTGGTAAAACAGAGGTATGTGAATACACAACCTCACAATACAAAGACAAGTGCAAGTCAGAATCTGTCACGTTTTACTATGTCTTCAGCTAAAATGTCAGTCCTTTCTTTCCTTCCTCCCTCCCTTCCCTCCTTCCCTCCTTCAATTCCTCACCTTTCTCTCTCTACCTCTTACTGGCGTGACAATGAAGTAAAGGTCATAAAAAATAACAAAAACAACACAATCAATAAAATAATGGAAACGCTCAATAGAAACTATGTTAAAGGGTACGCCACCCCTGTGCAGGAGAAAGCTACAGCTCTGGGCCTATGGCTGCACTGCAGCTCCCCTAGTTTACATTCAGTTGATCCTGGGCTCCTCTGCAGAGGAAAGCTCCAACGTATATATATTCACTCAGCTAGCGATCAAGAGGTATAGGGTTACAGGGGCTATCATGTAAAAGTCCATAGCGGCATAAAGACCATATGTCTATCTGAGGGAGCTCTATGGTGCCTATTGGAAAAGAGGAAGGTATCCATACCTTGGTGGGATCATATTAAGGCTGGGGAACAGGATCTGTCAAGCTAGGCTGGTGTAATAATGGAAGAGGTTATGTTAGCTTATTGGCCCACTGACAGACATCTGGAAGGGACTCACTAAGGTCCAGAGCTGCAGAACTCCCACCCCTCACAGACAGACTGATCCTTTCATATATTACTCTATGCATCCATGTCTATCTTTGGCCATAGTGTCCGTTGAAGTTGTTGCCTCCAGGAGGTGTAATACTGATGGAGTCCAGGATAGGACGTAGCGCCTGGCCGAAGGGCCTAAGGGGGAGACAGGGAAGACAAATAAACATTTGACTGAAGGTGGATATGGATCAATCTAAACACTGCTAGAGAGAGAAATCAAACCCCTTCTTCAAGAAGATTGAATAGTTGTAGGCAAACAGGTAAAAATGTAATCTCGGTAGGCAAGATAATCATATTGTTTATATGTATTAAATCCTCAAAGATCTACTCAAGAGCCTAGGGGTCGGAGTACATCTGGGATATGGTTAAAAGGGTATGTGTGTGTGGGGGGGGGGGGGGGGGGGTAACTTACGTGGAGAGAATTTCAGCGGGCAGGTCGGTGATGTGAGCAGGGATCTTGCTGCCTGTGAGGAACTGGGCCACCTCATTACTGAAGGTGTTACAGTTATGCTCAAACAGATGGTACTTGTCCCCTCTAGTGCGAGAGAGAGTGAGACAGAGATAGTGTGAGAGAGAGAAAAGAAAGAAAAAGAAAAGGAAAGGGTGGAGAGAGTGAAATTAATAGAGTAACAAAGATTAGAGAGTAGAGTACAGATAGCAGGAGAGAGAGAGGGGAGAAGGAGAGACAAGGAGAGAGAGAGGGGAGAAGGAGAGACCAGGAGAGAGAGAGGGGAGAAGGAGAGACAAGGAGAGAGCATGTCAGTCTTAAGTCCTACCAACACAGCACACTGGATGTGCCATACAAAAAGTTATTGCAGAGATGAGATGAGTCAGTCAGCCCTTACCTGTATGTGGACTCCCCTAGTGAAGACAGATACTCCATGAAGATCTCCTCTGTGACTTCTGTGGTGCCCAAGTCCACTATAGAGTTTGGCTCACCCAGGGATGTCCCACTCTGAAATACCATGGGCCACAATAAAACGTTTCCTCTTGTCATCTCTCCTTTGCTCAGTCAGTATTTATTTCTAAACAATATCTCCTCCTCACATGTTTATCACTTTAACAACAAATTGATCACCAGTAGTATAATCATGTTTTGAATTTATTTACAGGCCAAGTAGGGCATAAATCTGGACTTACTGGTAAGCAGTTTGCAATGCCCTCTCCACCATAAAAGAACTCCTCTCCGTGGATCACAATAGCAGTATGCCTGGGTGAGATAGAACACAGTTCAATTCGAATTAGAATGAGAGGTATTCCTCAAATAGACTGATAACAAGTATAAATACTGAATTAATAACAGTGCGATGCTCAACATACATTACACATTTCCAGTAAACTTCCTCAATAACAACGACTGGATTTTTATCCATATTTTCACACTGGAAAGTTAAATAGTTGAGAGAAAATAACCTACGTAGTCCTCCTTGTACTCACCATATCCCATCTAGCTGTTTCCCTGTGGAGGCAACAACACAGAAAAAAGTCAGTATTGTACGTCTCTGTTTGTCTGCGTTGACAAAGTACTACAAGTTGTAGCCATCTAACGCACAATCACTTCTTGCGGTACTAACCATAGATTATGGAGTACCGTCTCAGCTACAACTTCAGATAATGTTGGGCCTAAATACCGTAGCATCCTCGACTTCTTCTAATATCTCGCCCCTGCCTCGCGTCATCCTCCGCAGCGGACCCAAATACAACTTACCTAACATGATGGGACTCAGTTGGCGAGCCATTCCTTTAGACAGGTCGTAGACGTACAGTTTGACAGAGTACGAAGCATTATTTTGGTCCATGATGTATCGTGATGTCTTCCTTCCTTCTTCTGCTGTTTTGACTCCAATGTTTACAAACCAGCAAGCTCACTCGCTAGCTGTTAGCCGCGCTAGCCAGCACAGTTCTTCTGCTTACTCTTAGCTAGCTAGCTACGAGACAAAAAAATAGCAAAACTCACGCCGCCTGAAAAGCGTATATTCCAAAAAGGTAAACGAAATACAAGTTAATACAAGCACAATAATATGGAGTATGCAGCTAACGTGAATCAATTTCACAGTAGCTAGCTAACAGCTGTTGCTGTGTCACTGACTCAAGACTACAGCTGACCGCTGCGTGGGGTAGCTGTCAAAATTGCCCATAGAGAAATCAGCCAATGAACAGTGTTGGAGAGTAGTTCCACTACATGTAGCTCAACTATTAGTTTAACTACATTTTGCTGTAGCTTGGTGGTAGTTAAACTAAATTAATATCCTAGTAGTGTTTTCAGTAGTTTTTTTACTTTTTTGCCATGCAGTGGTGTAGCTAATTACTGTCATTACTCAAAACAAATTATCTTCTTTGCATTCCTTGGTTTTGAAGGGTCAAGTACATTTTGAGTGGATGATTAAATAAGTAGATATTTTTGCTAATACCAAGAAGGCAAATGTTTCCCATACAAACTACTTGTCATATCAAAATAATACAGAATTAATACCTCAGTCCTACAGTAGATGGCAGTATGCAGTTTTAGTCGTAACTAAACTCACCAAAGAAGAATTCAAGCGCGTTCACGTCACATCTGAGTGCGACTAACATCTGCTTGTGTATGGATCAAAACGAAAACAAACCAAGGCTTTGCGATCTAATTTGTGTCAACAATTGATGATAGTGAACCAGTATTCTCAAATCAAAGGTATGCTCTTTAAATCCGCTATAGCTTTGCATTAGATAGCATCAGCTAGTACTAGCATCCAACTTACCCGCCTGAAAGTTGAGCATTGAATAACCGACGTCATGTTGTTGTGATTTCGTCTGCACAGTTCTTGAATATATTCTCTAAATAGAAAGATCAGTGCTCCAATGTTCTCAGACCAAAGCTTTTTGACAACTACAATCCGTACACCACTCTTTTCAGGGCATCCCTAGTGGGCACCACTAATCATGGCACAGTGGAACACCTACTATCAAAACGAGGACGATGATGTGGAGAAGGAGGAAGGTGAAGAGTCTGAAGGTAAATGGATGAAGATAATTCATTATAGCCTAAGCTTCCCAAATGTTTACCACATTTCATTGATGATGTTTTCTCGTTTCCTTGTATGTAAATGTTGCAGACTGTGCTCTGTATGTCAGCTTACTGGTTAGCTAAGTACAATTCAGTTTGTGTGCTGATGCATCTGTTGTCTCAGCGTGTTTTCATGACAATCCCGAAGTTTTAATACACCATTATTAATCATCTGTGGTAATAATTAATTTCCCCAGGTGACTACACGTACACAGGGCGGGACAGCCTTGTGTTTCTGGTGGATGCCTCCAAGGAGATGTTTATCAAGGGGGAGGACGGAGAGCCGTCCAACTTCGACATGACCATGCAGGTAGGCTGTCTTCAACAGCTTTCTCTCCTCTTCCTCTCTGTCCCACCTTGTCCGTGTGTCTGTTCATCTGTCTGTCCTACCTCTACCTATCTCTCTCTCCTTCTCATAGTCCACCCTCATCCGCATCATCCACCCACATCATCATCATCATCTGGGCATCATCATAACTCATAGACAAACTGGACAGAATCTTGCTTTATACCCATGATATAATTGTTGGAGAAGTTGTATTTTGTATTAAACCACACCTTTCCTTCTCTGCAATATGAAGAGTGAGACATGACTAACAGCTAAATAGTCTTGTTTTCTCTCTCCCTCTTTCTCACTGATCCTCTCCTTACCTCTCCTGTCTTACTCCGGTCATACTGCAGCCTCTGACAGTGTGTGTGTACTTTCGTCCCCAGTGTATCCGCAGTGTGTACACCAGCAAGATCATAAGCAGTGACAAGGACCTGGTGGCCCTAGTGTTCTATGCTACAGACAAGAGCAAGAACCCCAGCAACTCCTTTAAGCACGTTTATGTGTACCACGACCTGGATTCACCTGGTAGGTTTCCATTCTGCTGATGCTGCTGTGTGTCCTACAGAAGCAACCTGAGCCATACCTGCACCTACACCTATTCTGTCAGTCTATCCCCTGGAACCCATACACTCTGCTCCAAAGTTAGCTGGCATTGAGATCCTCTTTTATTTATCTGCTGTTTTTTCCTTACGTTATGTGACACTCCTGCTCCCTTTCTCCGGTTCTGGCTTGCACCCTCTCTCTTCTGTCCTCCTCCTTTCTTCCCTTCTTCCCAACTTACATGCTTTGTCTCTCTCCACCCCTCCTCCTGTTCCTCCCTCCACCCACCCATCTGCCCCTCTCTCTCCCAGGTGCTCGTCGGGTGCAGGAGGTGGAGAAGCTGCGAGGGGAGGAGGGGGCCCAGCTGGCAGCAGAGACCATGGGCAGTGGGGAGACGTCTCTCGGGGATGCCCTGTGGTGCTGCTCCAACCTCTACAGTGACGTCAAACTGCGTCTCTCCCACAAGCGCCTCATGATCTTCACCTGCCGAGACTCACCACACGGGGGTGACAGTGCACGAGACCGGCAGGCACGCACCAAAGCTGGTGATCTCAAAGAGACTGGTGGGTTTGAAGGAGAGGGAGCAGTTTGCCTCCTAGATGTGTTTTGGAGGACAAGGCAGTGTGACTATGACCCGGAAACAAAGTCTGAACATGTAAATATTTCATTTATCAACAACAGGTGTGGTCATAGATCTGATGCACTTGAAGAAAGCAGACGGGTTTGATATCTCCCTCTTCTTCTGTGACGTTGCGAATCCTTCGGAGGACGACAGTGAGCTGGGCCTGCAGCTAGAGCCTTGTGGGAAACTGGAGGACCTTCAAAACAGGGTCAGGGCTAAGGAGATGAAGAAGAGAACACTGGCAAGGTAAAGAAAATAAGTTATCCCTGCATTTTCTTCAATATCCACAGCACATCTAATTTGCGAATTAATCTTCTCTGTTTATATGCAGTTAATATACAATGTAATGTAGTTAAATGATGTTATTATGGACTCCATGAACTTGGATAGATGAAACCATCCACCTCTCCTTTTCTGCCTCTGTGGCCCAGGTTGCGTCTGTCCCTGGGGGAGGGGATGAACATAGCAGTGGGGATCTATCTGATGTCCCGGACTGCCACCAAGCCTTCAGCCATCAGGCTCTACAGGGACAGCAACGAGCCTGTCCACACCAAGACCCGTCTCTACCACACACAGACGGGCAGCCTGCTGCTCCCCAGTGACACCAAGAAGGCTCAGGTAATAATGTCACACGACTTGGCTGTCCACACCTGCTGTCAACACTTCTATGTGTACATGGACTGTGTTTGTCGACTGTTGGAGACCCCTATTCTCCATTTCTTTTGTGCCTATATTTATTTCACATCATTATCGACATCAATTTATTTTCTCTGAGACAGGGTGAGCATCAGCTTTGTTTCAGGGTTCGCCATGTTTTTTCTCTGTGTCTGTATGTATAGGTGTATGGGAAGAAGCAGATCGTGATGGAGAAGGACGAGTTGGATGTAATCAAGAAGTTTGACGACCCAGGTCTGGTTCTGATTGGGTTCAAGCCCATGGATCGACTCAAGCTGCACCACCATATTCGGTCTTCCGTCTTCGTCTACCCTCAGGAGGACCAGATCACAGGTGTGTGTGTGTGTGTGTGTGTGTGTGTGTGTGTGTGTGTCTTTGCTCTCAACATGGTGTAAACTGCTTATTACAATAGGAAAAAAACAAGAACGATGTGGTTATAAAAACAGTCAGTTGGAACACCTTTGAGAGGAATGTGTCCTAGCATCATTGACTTTTCTGACTCTCCTGTTTTCCACCCCAGGAAGTGCCTGTGTGTTCACAGCGTTGCTGCACAGGTGTAGCAAGAGGAACGTGTTTGCTTTATGTAAATACATCTCTCGGCGTAACACCCCCCCACGCTTCGTAGCCCTGCTGCCCCAGAGAGAGGAGATGGACCAGGGACAGGTCCCGATGACACCTTCAGGTACCCTCTCTGTGGATCACTGCAGCCATGGGAGTAGCATAGCTAAGAGTATGAATATGATATCATTGAGTGTAATACACTAACAATAACACTACATTTTGGATTGATAGTATGACAGTCCGAAACAAACTTCCTCAAATAAATGTAATCTCACTTTATCGGCCCAGGCACTGCACACCTTTTATTTTGTTTGTTTTGTAAATTGCAAACAACAGTGTTTGGACATTTTATTGCAAGCAGAGTAGCAGACACGACAGAAAAATGCTCAACACTTATCTGAACGACAGTATAGTAAGTGTTGTGTGTATGGTTTCCTTAGGGTTCCATGCGATCTTCCTGCCCTTTGCCGATGACATCCGCAACCTGGATCCTCCCCAGTCCCCCACAGCGTCAGACATGCAGGTAGACAAGATGAAGGAGATCGTACACAAGCTACGCTTCAAATACAGGTATCTTATTTGTCAGTTCTGTGAAAACTACATTTAACATTACAGCCTGTACAACATAGTCTCCAAAAACCAAGCCTCAAATTGAATAGACATAAGTAACAACATAGCGGTGAGAGCCTAGTAGAAGCAAATACATGTTCCGGATGCTTCAGATGAGAAGAAGTCTCTTGTGACTCTTTTTCTCTTGTCCAGTGACTCTGCGCTTATTCCCACTCCTTCGTGTGTTGTCGGTGTGTGGCTGTGTTCCAGGAGTGAGTCGTTTGAGAACCCTGTCCTCCAGCAGCACTACAGGAACCTGGAGGCCTTGGCTCTGGACCTGATGGCACCCGAGGCCATAGAGGACTTTACCCGTAAGACATGCACACATTGGTACCACATATGCATACAGTTACAGTCACTCAAACATACGGAGAGCTCTCTCCTGTTGGCTGGCTCACACATGCTCACAAAGGGATAATGAGTACACATTTTAGGAGTGCTCAAACTGTCCATCAATCACTCTCTCCCCCCCCCCCCCTCTCTCTCTCTCTCTCTCTCTCTCTCTCTCTCTCAGGGCCCAAGGTGGATATGATGGACCAGCGTCTTGGTCCTCTAGTCCAGGAGTTCAAGGACCTGGTCTACCCTGCTGATTACAACCCAGACGGCAAGCCTCCAGCCAAGCGGAAAGGTGAGGATGCAGAAAATGGCAGTCAATCAATTGCCAAAGGAGGTGGTTTGAAGTGTCATAAGACCTGCAATATGGCATCACATTCACCAGCCATGTGTTAGACAATGTCACACCTATGTCTTGTCACACTGATCCTTATGATGCTGAGTCTTGTCATCAGACACTCGATATCTAATATCTGTAATTTCTATGCTTGCCATACCTATTCCTGCTAATGTGTTCAGCTGAAGCAGGGGGCGGAGCCGAGAAGAAGGCCAAGGTGGATATGCCAGAGGACGAGCTGCGGGCACACGTGAAGAACGGCACCCTGGGAAAGCTGACGGTGCCAGTGCTGAAGGATGCGTGTAAGCAGTTTGGAGTGCGGACCACGGGGACCAAGAAACAGGAGCTGATCGATGCCCTAACTCAACAGCTGTCTTAATGAGGAGTAGATGCCAATTGATGTTTATGTGAGGAGGAAAAAGTTTGGTAACTAGAGACAGATAGCACTTTAAAATGGAAAAAAGACAGTGATGTTTCTTACTCTATGTTGCTATGATAAGGATGTTGGCGATTTTTTTCTACGTTTAAAACTTGTAATAAAATCAAAACACTGATTTACAAATGTTTTCATGTGATTGCTGGATGATTCAGTGCCTCTGACAGTAAGCATATGTTGCCTGTTATTCCTGTACTTCCTGTCTGACAAGAAAAGGCGTGTCTCACATGACTTGGACAGTCCCATATTTTAAGCGTTCTATTATTACTCATTAACAATAGAGAAAGCTGTGTTTGGGTGGGTCCGTACAGGTAAGTACTTCCATGTAACGAGAGGTGGCGTTTTGTCTCACAGTGTCGGGAGACCTACCTGGGAATATGGCGTGTGACTGCAAAGTGGAGAGTGCCTGTACCGCAATTTCTACATACTGCAAAGATGGAACAACTGACATAGAAAATGCGATAACAGGTGGGGCAGAAACGAAATAACGTGTTATCCTCTGTACTCTTCTCGAAGACTGCAAACTATAATAGGCCAGTCAGGTAGATAAACCATTACCAGTGTGCAAGTAACATGTTGCTGTCGATGTATAACGTGTGATTTAAGAGTTTGGGCTTTTAGTGGCCCGATATGGCTGTCGTTACTGACGGGCGAATGAGTAACGGTGTAGTTGGTTTCACTTTTAAGACAGTAGTTTATCGACATTCATGAGAAACCTCATGAGCCCGAAATGTACTACTAGGACAAGGACCTGCAGGTTTTAAAGTAACACAAGTTAAGCTATGTGGAGCAATACTCTTCTCCCGATGAAATATGTTTAGGTCAAAGGTTAGCTGCAGTTGCAACCCTAGTCTGGTCAAAGGTTAGACACGTCATAGTAAACAACACTGATTAATATCATGCTTTACTTCTTATCATTCCCCTTGGTCAGGTCAGTGGCTGGACTTCAACAGTGTGCAGACAGGCCTTCTGACGATAGTGGGCTATCTCCTCTACAAGTTCTCACAGAGTCAGTGATGTTCTAACTGCACATTTTACGTTATCTTATCGTCGGTAAAACCATTGTGCTCCCCACCCCCAGCTCTGCATTTGTAAACAGTCCTGTTACTTCTTTATCCTTTCACAGGCCTCCCAGTACTGATAAGATGGCCGATCCGTATATTCTGCTACCTCACTGGTAGGTCATGCCAGCCAGGAGTTGAACTTTGGATATTTACATGGTTTTAGACACTTACTGGCCCTCTACTCTGCCACTTCCATTGTCAGTTTGGACCCTTTAGTCCCAAAGGAAAGCAGATATTAGAATCTAAATGCTGAATTATGGCTGTGTCCGAAACCTCACACTGCCTACTGCTTATCTACTACATACTAACCATACTACACACTAGCCTACTGTTTAGTAAAATCAATGTAGTAAATGACAAATTTCAACATGCTACACCTCATTTTTATTGAGAAACCTTAAATCTGTAGCTCAACCATGTTGTTCATGGTTATTGCTTCCATTTCTCTCCTGCAAAAGTTTTTATCTGGCAAACTGAAAACTAAAATACTAAATAGGTCGCAGTGTGAGCATTCAGACTCAGCCAAATACCATTAGTATACATTATTAACTGTAGACCTATCTTTTTGTTCCAGGTCTGTCTGGTCTGTGGGGCTGGTTGAGCCATCTAGTTGGAACTCTACGTGGTATGTGTTTTAACCAACCCATCCAGGCCTCATATTTGGCTGTAAATTGATGTGCAGTATGCTCATTGATGCAATTGAATTTTAAATAACTTCTCTTGCATGTGGAGTTAGCTGCTATAGAAAGAGATTGATGATGGTATGGTCAATGTTTTGTATTATGGCCTGTGTGTTTCAGGCATAGAGAGATTGTTGAAGTGGCCATCTCGTATTGTAAGGTTTGTAGTAGGTGAGAGAATTTTTTTTTCAATAAAATAACTCCTGTGATTTTATTTTTCTACTGTGTGTTTTGATTGTTTTGACCGTTTTGGTGTACTCAGGTCAAATTGTGACGCTGATTGATGAAACCAAGTGTTGAGATATTGACATTCTGTTTGGTCTACCAGCTTTATTCTCCCAACTCAGCTGAGTGCCTGTTGTTATCAAAACCATAGCATGTAGAGTGCATTCCTTTTTCTTTCCCTGTTGGATTCCATGTTCTGTCCTTTCCTTTGGGCCATTTCCCAAACACAATGACTCTCTTCCTCCCTCAGGTTCATGCAAAAATGTCAAGCAATGTGTGGCGTACGTCAACAAACTCATGAGAAGTGAGTCTAAAACATTCCTGTCTTCATACACATCGGTTTAAAATCTGTTTATTTTGTACCTCACAAGTTTGAATAAAACATCTCTTCATAAAGTCAAACTGAGCCGATGTCAATCCATCTCCTTTGAAGTTACCCTCCTGCTTCCTCTCCCTGAGGACGACATGGCTTTTCTCACAAGAAAGTTGTTAATTATTTATGCACTTGTGTTTGTTTCCTTTACAGGGCCTTCCAGTGACAAAGCTCCAGAGACAGAGCAGTCTCCCAGTACCCTCTCTCCCAGGGAGCATGGGCTCAGGCTAATCCTGATGGGGCCTCCCGGGGGAGGACGAACCTCACTAGCAGACACCCTCCTGGGCTGCAGCGTCACCCACACTGGGGGGTCCATGGGGACTGTGATGGAATGTACCCAAGTCTATGACTGTACCAGGCGGAGGGCTGTGGTGAATGGGAGGGAGGTGACGGTCGTGGACACCCCTGACCTGCTGGGACACTCCCTGGGTGACAGTATGAGGGCCAGGGAAGCCCTCCGGAGCCTCCAGCTAGCCAGCCCAGGACCTCATGCCATCCTGCTGGTGCTGAAGGCCCCTGGCTCTGATGATAGAATGCAGCAGGATGCTGCTGAGGCCACCAGGGCCCTCCTGGAGCTAGTTGGGGAAAAGGCCACGGGTCATGTCCTCATCGTCCTCAGCCATGCAGAGTGCCTGGGCCAGGGATGCACTCTAGCACAGCTACTGGAAGCTGATGCTGGTGGCCTCAGGACTGCCCTCTCACTGTGTGGTCAGACGGCAGAGTTGGTTGACAATAGCCCGGACAGCCCCCTGGAGACCAGGAGGGCGATGGGCAGGAGGCTGCTGGAGAGGGTGGTAGAGTTGAAGGCATTTAGGGGCCACTACACACACGAACTGCAGATGAGAGAGGATCGCGTTAGAGAGGAACTGCTGGAGGACATGGCCTCTTTGTTGGCACTGAAACTGGGACACATGTAAATGGAGTGAGGAGAGGTGTTTGGTGTTTATTCATGGATATGTGCAATTTCTGACAGTTTTTTTTGTGTGTCGCTATGGGTTTGTTATTGTCTCTGTGCAGAATCAATCTATTATTATTACTATTCGCATTTTGTTTTCAAACACATTTCTACTGTTCCAATGCAAGACATCTTAGGTTTGTTCTGTAATTATTTTTTAGTTCCATGTTCTGCAAGTGTTGCTGCTTTTACACAATGTTTATTGCACTTAAGAATCTATGTTCCATGCTTTTTATTTAACAAAATATTAAAAGATTGTCAAAGAAAATACGTTTAGTGAGTTCCTGCTGGAGCACTGTCTATAACAAAGTCAAAAGAGTCCCGCAAAACGTCTATTCATTTGTGCACATTTTATCTATATATGCAGAGATCGGATGTTATTGTTTTGTAAAGATACATTGTGGAACATTTGTTGTCACACCCCCTTTTGGGTCAAAATAAACTGAAGTCTGGGGTTTCGCAGCCTCTGGGGAGGGACTACAGTACGCAGATAGGTCTGACGCAGGCTATGACAAGCAAACATCATGAACCAAATGACGTTTTGCGCATGCTCATCGAGAGATACGGAGCTACAAGGAAAAAGTGCTAAAGACAAAGGACTAAACAACCCCAGGAAAAGAGGATAAAAGATTAATTTGAGAGGATTATGACAAACCTACGACAGTAGTACCACGCAAAGAGAAAGGTACGTGAGAAGACACAACCGAAGAAATGTGAAGGGCTTCGCTGCATGCCTACCTTATCAAACGAGTGGCACGTACAGCAGCCTATCTGTTCCAGAAGAGCTGGAACGATGATTTTTTAAATGTCATAGTCTTGCGGTTATTTCGTTTCGTCAATTTATGAATATCAACTGCTAGCAGAATATGTGAATTCAATTAAATAGTGTTTTCTTGCGTTTTAATGTTTGTCTTATTTTATTGTCAGAAAGCCACTAGCCAGCTGTGTCCAGTCAGCTGCTAGAGATGTTTACCCTAGTGTTCCTGCTGACCACTAAGAAAAACCCACCTTAGAAAAAAGCCTGGGATCTCTTATCTTGCTCTCTGTGTGACAAACATTGACATTAGTGATGACAACCTCCTAACCTTTGTGAAATGCTTGTTTTCTCCCTCTTCCCTTCCTCTCTCAGTTGATCTCCTGTGTCAGTGCTATACACCATTGAGCCTCCAGCAAGTTATACATCTTTTCCACTGGAGCCAACTTTTCCTGGTGGAACCCAGGTCCTTTGTGGGCTCTCTAGAAATGGAAAGAACTGCTATGCGTATGCTCCAGTGACTCTAGGTGATAAAAGGATATCAGGAAGGCAGAACCAGAATGGAGGAAGTGGAAGAAAGAGAGACACCCTCTTGCTTCTCATAGTTCTTTTGCTATTTTTTTGTTATTGATGTTACCCTTGGGGTACATTTCTTTTTATTCAGACACATCTGGAGTATAGATGTCTGCATACACCCCTTTTTGCTCTTGTGTGTCCTTCTGACCCCCCTCACGCCAAACTTGAATCCTGTTTTTGTTTTTTTCATCTTTGTTCCTGAAACCTTTTTTGAAACGGCAGGTGTGGCTGTACTGACCTGGCTCTCCTTTCCGCCAAGTGACCCACCTCCTCCTCCCCTCTCCACACACACCCCTCCAGCAGCTGAGAGGTTGCTATGGCGACGGTTGTTGTGGTGGCATAGCGTCGACAGTGATGGGGAGTGCTCCATGTTCTGGTAAGGGGAGGGGGGGAGGGGGGCTGCAGGACCTGGGCTGTATGCCATGGAAGGTCAGCAAGCAGAAAGGGGGTGAGGTGGGGGGGACAGGTGGAGGAGGGGAGGAGAGGTCGGACCCGGGTGCACACCTCTCGCCCCCTCCACATCCGCCTCCGTCCATCTACCACGAGAAGCAGCGGCGGGAACTCTGCGCTCTGCACGCGCTCAATAACGTCTTCCAGGACGGCTCGGCCTTCAGCAGGGATACACTCCAGGACATCTACCAGAGGTGACGGGGCAGGAGCTAAGCCTGTACCTTTCATGGTTTCCTCTCCCTCTTTATGTTGAAGTAGTGGAGGTTTATATATATTGCTTGTCATTCCCCTCCAATGTCTAATAACCAGGAGAGGGTGATGGAGGCAGAAATCGGAGGATGGGCTTATTGTAATGTATGGAATGGAATCAAACACATCGGTTTGATATCGTTCCTCATTCCATTCCATTCCATGCATTACAATAAGCCCATCCTCCGATTTCTGCCTCCACCAGCCAGCTAATAACCTGACTAATATGAGAATGGGGAATTTCTCTCTTTCCTCTTGTCTTCCCCTTTTATCACCCTCTTTCTTTCTCTTCTCCTTCTCTTGCTTCCCCTGTTTTTTACAACACTATTTTGCTCTCCCTCCAGACTCTCTCCTGGCACTTTGGTAACCCCCCACAAGAAGAGCATGCTGGGAAATGGGAACTATGATGTAAATGTCATCATGGCCGCGCTACAGACCCGAGGGTTCGAGGCTGTGTGGTGGGATAAAAGAAGGTAGTTCTCATCAAAGCTATATGTATTCACCTCCTTTACCTTTTGCTTTCAATCTGTGTGTTGTCATCAACTGTCAGTTGTATGTATTTTTTTATTACAATTAACCACAACATAGAGGAAAAACAACAACATACACACAACACACACACAACAAACCTAAAAGATACCCAGAGTACATACACCATGTATACAGTATGTACAACAACAACAAAGACATACTGTCTGACACACCGACAATACAACACATCAGATGCAATGGCAACACAAGTGTTGTTGGACTCAAAACAATAAATAATTAAAACGAGGATCAAAAATACAATTCTAAAGAACAGAACCAGAGCTTTTTAACATATCATTTAGCTAATGGTGTAACTGGTGTTGTAAAGAGGAAAAGGCAACTGATTGTTTTGAATTAAAGTGCAAACATCATAAAGCAAATTACGTTTTGCGCATGCTCATCGAGAGATACGGAGCTACAAGGAAAAAGTGCTAAGTGCATGTAATCATCAAACCAGCTACTTTGAATAACAAAACCATGAAACACAAATGTTCATGCATTTTATAAGGATGTTACAATAATTTATTTATGCTTTATATGTGTATACTGCACATTTCTCGTACTCTTAACAGTGTATGGATGTAACCACCTGTATCATTACATTACTCTTACAACAACAAACATTTGAATGTTTTCCCTGCAGGGATGTAGGCAGTATTGCACTGTCTAATGTAACGGGCTTCATCCTGAACGTCCCGTCCAACCTGCGCTGGGGTCCGCTGCGCCTGCCTCTCAAGCGCCAGCACTGGATTGGGGTGCGAGAAGTGGGCGGGGTTTACTACAACCTGGACTCCAAACTGCGCAGCCCACACACCATAGGAAATCCTGATGAGCTCAGGTGTGTGTGTGTGTGTGTGTGTATTTGGAGCAGCTAAATAAAAATGTAGTCTTTTCCACTAGATGGCGCCACATAGTAATAATATCTTAGTAATATCTTGCTCCCTATGTTCATTTCAATAACACTTTGAATGAACATAGTTGTAATAACACAATTGATATTTTTAATGATTCACCTCTCTCCCCTCTATTTATATGACACAACAGGAAGTTCCTGCGTCACCAGCTGAGAGGGAAGAACTGTGAACTCCTGTTGGTGGTGTCTGAGGAGGTGGAGGTTCACCAAACATGGAGGTCTGATGGCTGTTGAATGTGCTCGCCAACGTTTTCGGGGGGGGATTTGACTTTACCGGTTGTTGCTCAGGAGGCGTGGTCCAATCAGGTTTGATTAAAGACAGATTGAAAAGGATGTAGGGTTGTGCTGCTCAGCCAATCACACGGATGCACACTGGCCAGACTTTACCTTGTTTTGTTTACACATCCATTGCTGGACTCTGGCTGACGAGACCTGATGCAATGAAGGAAACGGACGCCTACAGGAAGGTCACAAAAATCACACTACACAACAACACTCAGATGTATGAACGTTATGTTCGGTGTATGGGATTCTAATGTGTTTTTATATATATTGACTATTTTTCAATGTTTCTTTGGATTTTTTTGTACATTTAATGTTTCCAATTTTCAAATGTGGGAGTCCCAGCTGTGTGTAATACTACCAGTTGTCCTCTCTGTGTCCCTCCTTGTTACTGTTAAACCTTCATCGTTCACTGTGTCTTCATGTGTTCCTCTCTCCCTTCTCTTTGTGCATCTCTCTCTCTCTCTCTTACCAAATCTCCCCTTCCCTACTCGACTGTGTCTGTGTAATGTCACCTCACCTCAGTCTCTCTGCCTCTGATGTCACTGCTCACATTGATGGTTTTAACTTGGCTAATGCTAATTCCATCCCAGAAACAGGAACAGAAAGTACAAATTCTATAAAAGCGCAGAGTTGATGTAATGGCAAAGCAATGGAACACCAAGCACTCCCTCCACCATAGTGTGTCTGTGTACACGTACAGTACTGTAATGTAGTTGCTGATGAAAAGTACCCTCTCCGATGGGGTACAGCAAGATTTCTCAGTAGCACCGGACCTTGATGGATGTAGCTGTTTTGTGCTCTCAGTCCCTCAGTCTTATCTAAGTCTGTTAGCAGAAAACCTTGTTACTTTCTGTCTCCAAATCACTACTCTCCTTTAGTTAACATTGTTGGGCTGATGTAATGACAAATAATTATACAGCATGGGAAACTGACGGGCACAGATACAAGGTATTCTGCAAATACTGACCTGCCAAATATACAGAAATGTGAAATGCTAGATATTGTTTTACTTAATGACTTATGACAATTGTGAACTGACAATGGATGGACATTATTCTGTATCTATCTGAAGATGTCTGAGGGAAGGCTGAGATGTTGAGCGTGCTGAGTTGAGGGTTGTTGGCACTTTGAGAGGTAGGGTGGAGAGAGGGAGGAGGTTGATAAAGTGCCTGTAGCTGAGGGATACATTTAGAAAATGAAAGTGTGTAGAAGAGAAAGTGAAAGTTGACAAAAACAGCACATGTCCAGCCAGATATGCATTGTCCATTTTGAAATCAGCCTTTTGAGAGATTCATGCTAGTGGATATACACTTATCACCACGGCAACCACATACAGTTTATTATTGGATGCTTTATATGGCCTTAACTTGTTTACAAAGAGAGCAGACATTACTCTTTAACTTTTAGAGGGGTTGTTCGATTCTGGTCCTGGGCCCGGTCCAATGAGCTCTCCTCATCTGAGCAGCTGAAAATTACATCATTTGTTGTTCATCACGAATCATAAGACAATGATATTTGATTGCTGAAGCCCATAGGGATTGAAGTTGGGACAGCCCATCTCACTGGTCGAAAATCCCTTGCTACTTATACCAGGGTCTTTGGAGAAACTCAGTGGTATTAGTAGATGTTTATTTTTGCCATAACAATCCCTCCCACCCACTCCCTTCTATCAAAGTGTCCTGGTTATGTTACAGTTTTCTCTTGTTTTTCACAGAAATAAAATGCTTGTATGGCACTTTATGTATACCCCTTTGTGAAGATTTGGCCTCATTTCTTGAATAACATTGATACGGTGTGTGTTGGAATCGACCTCGCATGGATCAAAGTTGGGATTGGGAAATAGACGTCGTTTGTAAGGAGATACATCTAGGGGAATACTCTGCTACAGGGAGGGAATATCAGAATAAGAATTTATGCAATTCTGCATACAGTGTGAGTGACGTTGTATCATTTGCGTGCGCGGACCCATATGCCTCCAGTTCCGAGTTGACAGCGTTGCATTGGCACTGTGCAGGAAGAGCGCGCCTTGAACGCGCGTTTAGTGGCTCGGGGACGCGCCAAGCAGTGCAGATGTGTCGCAGATTTGAAAAGTCACTGTACAAACGGAAAGCTCTAGCATAAGGAAGTGGAACGGAGAAATTCAACTCGCACTGAAACGAAAGCAAGGCTTAGTTCTAAAGGGGAGGGCTGCGGGAGGAGAATACAGTTGTTGGAACGCGACACGCAGGTATTTGTCGTTTACTGTTACTTTGTTCGGGAGCGCAGGACTAATAACGCTGCTATTCACAATTTCTTTTGAATCAGTTTCTTTAGAAGAGCGAACAGATAAGTTATAGTAAAGGACCAATGGAGCTGTCGGCGATTGGCGAACAAGTGTTTGCTGTGGAATCAATAACCAAGAAAAGAGTTAAAAAGGTAAGAGTGCATGTTTGATAATGTGCCATATTAGAAATATTATAGTAACGTCATTTGGAGCGTGCTATTGATTTGTCATTCTAAAGTAGTTTACAATGAAGGGCAATCGCCCCGGTAGCCTACTTTTATCCACTCCACTGACACAAACATAGATAGCCTACACAAGGGGGCGGGAGTGTGGGGAGTGTCCCTTTAACATAACGTGGAGCGTGTTGCCATTGCATTTGATTGCATACAGTATATAGAGTGCATATGCCAGCTATCCAAACTGTGAAACGGGAATATCGGAAGCGAAACCTCTCCGTTGTCCTCCTGTCATTTGCAGGTTGCAGGTTATGTCATGATTATTGCGCATTTGTGAAGGACTACGCAGTTTGCCCGTTTAGGATGGATGACAGATGAGGGTTTGTGGGTTAATAGAGCGCAAAACGCAGTGGCCTGTTTAAGTCAGGGTTTTGCGCGCTCGATAAACGTTAACCTAATGACACAAAATCCTTGCGTGTGACTATGTTACATCATTAATATCATATTTCTCTGTGCATTAAAAGTAAACTCGATATCTTAAGTGCATGAGTCATTGTCGAGGTAAACATCAGCCGATGGAAACGCACGCGCATTAATCATCACCCGTTATATATCCAGTTCCTTTTCCAGAGAGGCGTTGCACGCTGTCAAACATTGGTGTGTTTATATTATCAAGGTCCCACCCACATTATCTATTTTTTTTGCGGAGGGTAGAGATGTTCTAGAATGTTATGCAATCAAGCTTATTCCTAGTGGGGAGGGGGGCTCTCGTGAGGGTCCCTTCTCTCTCGCAAGTGCGCTCATGTGCGATGACGTCATGCCGATTAAAGCTCCGTCAGTGCCGAGAAGCTTTTTACGATAGCGTCATCTGGCTTACCGGTACAAGACACATGCATTCTCTATTTAAAGTTATTGTGTCACTGTCCTCGCATAGCAACATCCTCCCACACACACTCCTTTACTGATCTTGGTCTGTGAATTATGTGCCACAGGGGAACGTGGAATATCTATTGAAGTGGAAGGGATGGCCGCCAAAGTGAGTACCAGCCCAATAATCTCACCACATCAGCACATGATCTAATAGTCACCATGCAGGTTCTGGGAATGGCTGACTCATACGTTTCCCCCTGTAGGTACAGCACATGGGAACCCGAGGAGCACATTTTGGACCAGCGTCTGGTGCAGGCCTATGAGGAGAAGTAAGTGACATATTCAACACACTGTTCAGTAGGCGACTTACAGGCCTAATAGAGTAGTATCTTTACACCTTGTATTAACAGACTCAACTTGTCATCCCACCAGAGAGCAGAGGGACAGACCTCTTGGGTACCGGAGGAGAGGGCCCAAACCTAAAAGGCTCCTGCTGGAGGTATGGGATAGTTCTATCTAAGCGTTTCACTTTCTGATTAGAGAAAGTACCTACAGTGCCCATTGCACATCACTACTCCTTTTCTTTCATTATCTCTTTCAGTGCAAAAGGCAGCACCAGTCTGCCTTACTCATCTGTGTTCATGTGAGGTATTATCTATATCTGTATAAATGAGGAGATGTCGTCTGTACTCTATTTTTCCTCCTCTCTTGTAGAATACTACGATATACACCATGGCTCTCCGGAGCGCGCACAAGGCCCCGGAGAAGCCACCAGCTCGCCTGCGTCTCTCCCTGACCCACTCACTGGACCCTGAGGGAGAGGATGAGGATCCATCGTACAGGGCCTGCAGAAGAAGCCTGCATCCCCGGCTAGCCCGTCGTACAAACAAACCCATGAGGTCACAGTTCGTGTGCCTCCCCTCCACACCCTCTCACCCTGCTAGCCCCACACAGGACCTCACACACGAGGACTGGGAAGGGAGGGAAGAGGAGGATGAGGAGGACATGGAGGAGGAAGAGGCGGAGGAGGGGGAAGAGGAGGAGGAAGCGGGACAGCAGTCTGAGCGAGAGGGGGAGATGTGCAGCGGCATTCTGAATGGTAAGTGTCTTAGTCGGTCAGATAGCTATGGCACGTTTTTGTGCCACAATTCAAAAATAGAACGACCACAACGAATCTTGAATGTTGAACCCATCTAATAACAAACGGTCATATCAAACTTTGAAACATAACACATATGAAAGCAAATCACCACTCATCTAATGGCAAATGGCCACATGGAATCCTGCAACAACACATCTGTATGATCTAGTTGAATATTGGAAACATAAGTCGCAAATGACTTTAATATTTAAAACACAAAGTCAGCACAAGTTACCTCCAACTGAACAATTTTATAGCACAGGCATACATTACTTTAAGTCATTTCTCCCTTTTTATGTACATTTGTTATTTTGTTATTAGGTGAGTCCATTTTCTTAGATCATCTATTAGTTCATTCCATTCGTCAATCAAAGCCCCAACACCTCCCATCACATCACTCACCTGCCTGGGAAAGATGATCGAGCCTCGATATCACAGATGTGATGGGAAGGGTTAGGCTTTGATTGACAGTGGTTGCACTGAGTATTGAAAGGAATGAACACATATCTAATTGAAAATGGACTCGCCTAATAACAAAATATTGCATATATATATATAATATATAATGTATCAGTTGTAGCTTACTTGTGCTTACCTTGTGTTTTCTATATTCAGCTAGGTCATTTGTTATAGATGTGTTGTTTCAACATTCCATGTAGGCCACAGTACTGAAGGAACACTGGGCAGATAACCAACAACATTAGAACCCCCTCCCTGAGCTGGGAAAGCAAACAGGCAGTGTTCAGGAGTGGCACAAGAGAGCTACTTAAAGGGATTCACTGTATAGCTTAGCTTTAGAAGGCTAAACTTCCTGGTAGCACAAATAAATGCATCTCTCATCCGACAGGACAATGCATTATGTGTTTTTCCCTATCCTTGTCAGTTTATGATAGCATATCTATAACGGAAAGGATAAAAATCTAGGTCATCCAGGAGAAGTAACTTAATAACAAAAACACGAGATAGACTTGATGCAATCACAGCGACTTCACCCTCTCTTCTCTCTCTCTCTCTCTCTCTCTCTCTCTCTCTGTCTCTGTCTCTCTCTCTCTCTATCACCCCCCCACACACACACACACACTCTCTTTCTCTCTCTTGATGCCTCTCTCCCTCCCCCTTTCTTTTTCATTCTCTCCCTCTCTCAGGGCAGAACAGGGCAGAGGATTGGAGTTCCGCAATTGGGCCAGAGGAAGTGACCGTGTCTCAGAGGTCAGATGTTTGGAGCCCTGTGATTGGCCCAGGAGAGGTGACTGTGACTGACGTCACCATCAACTCGATCACAGTGACTTTCAGAGAGGCCCTGGCAGCCAAAGGCTTCTTCAGGGGCTTGGGCCTAGAGTTCTGAGACACAGCAAAGAAAGAACAGGATTGGGAAAAACACTCAGAGAGAGAGGTGGGAGGGGTAGAGATTTAAAAAATGTGGCCTGTGATCTTTTCAAACCTTCCACTAGACAGTGTAATTTCTCTGTATCTCCATTCCTCCCGTAATCTCACTTTTCCAGCCTTGTGAGTGACCTCTGTATCTCCACTCTTAACTTCCTTTACCGTTCAATACTATTGAAGCATACTGTAATAATGTACAGTATATACTGACTACATTGAGATGGGCATACACTCCTAGTTTGGGATACACACAGCATAAGTACCTATAGCTTGTACAAAAGTGTTTTTTGCACTGCATCTAGACTGTTATTATTAAAAGAAAACACGTGGCTTAGAGTCTTGTATGATTGTAGAAATCCTCTGCAAGAAGGCCTGCATGCCTGTCTCCTCTCCTCTCTTTGGGATGCTGACATTGAAAACATAATTGTTGCTATAATAGCCCTGTGCACATGTACACGATAGACTAACAGAAATGTAACCCTGAACAGACCCAGACTTGGGAACAGACTGTACTGAATTGCACTGTATTTACATCATGATGTTGATGTGTCATCTCAGAGTTTGTTTATCCCACTCTGGATCAGTGTCTTGTGACTCTACACCCTCTATGTGTCCACAATGCAGTGAGGAGTGGAAGTGCCTGATGTTGTTTCTGTAGATCATTTAGGATGTGTACACGCACACACACACACACACACACACACACACACACACACACACACACACACACACACACACACACACACAGGCTTACAAACAAACACTAACTGCTCCCACTTTTTGGATTTGGTATTGGTGAATAACAATATTCTCCTTTGATATCATTAGGGCTTGAAGTAAGAGGAGGCCTACACCTTAATTCCAGGTAGGGGAGAGAGACTGAGAACAAGGAGGAAGGTTGTGTATTTTTAGTCATTATTTTTCTATATCGATCTGAATGTAATCTAATTTATTCTTTGAAGGAGAAACCTTGTGTATTAGTGATGCAGAGGGACTGAGTTGTTTTTATACTCTGTTTTTATGACTGTGTACTGTATGTATGCTAGCGCTGTGGCAATGACAAGACAGGCACTTATTTGATATTGCCAAATGTGGTTGCTTCTGCTGCTTCTTATTCACCGCTGAGCGAAGAAACGTTGCACTTTACAGCTTGTCAAGTGATGTAATGAACTTTTAAAAATCTTCCTGTCTAAATATGTCAATGTGTATAAAAGTATTTCTATTGTTTGAAAAAAATAAATTAGGCTCATATTTAATATTACTCCTCGTTGTTCTTTCAGACAACCATACCGATGCCCTCTATCAGTGTTTGGCCAGTTAGCCGAAAATGTGAACGTTGGCATTTTGTCCATACATTTGAATTGGAAATCAAATATGTGGAGAAAGAACAGAAGTTCACCTTTTATTTGAGGGTATTTTCATACACCACATATTAAGGGCCATTGTTTATATGAGTAAAGAACAACAATTCCAATCCTAGCTGTCCAAATACTTCTGGAGGGCACTGTCAACATACCCAGTTGTTTTCTTCCCATCTCGAGCACTGAGATTGCTTGTGGCACTGGTTCTTATGGCAAATCTTACTCTGGATAACAGCATTTACTAAATGACTAAAATGTAAAATGTCAGTATCAAGGGAGGCTGGTGGAGGTAGAAATCAGAGGACGGGCTCATTTGCAATGCATGAAATGGAATCAGGAATGGTATTAAACTATTCCTCATTACATTCCATGCATTACACTGAGCTCATCCTCCAATTTCTACCTCCACCAGTGTCCACTGGTCTGTATAAATTAGATGTACTGTTCACGTGAAGAAAGTTCATTAAATGAAAACCACCACAAGGTAGATATTTTTCCAATGGTACAAACATACTTTATTGTACAATTAAATTATTGGCAAAAAATCAGACCACCAAAATAACTTAAAAAAAATAAACTAATGAAAATGGAGCAACAGTTAATTCTTTTTTGCTTCCTCTCAGCAAGCACCAAAATAGGTTAACAAGGAAAAGTGGTCAAAGATTCCATTTGAACACTAAACAAATATTAAATAGTCTTATTTCCAGTCTCTTTAGGAGAAGAAACAATAAAAACAAAACAAATTGTTCAGTTGCCATGGTTTATACAGTGATTCAGTATGTATACATTTATATGCATGTACATGAACATTTCTTCAAAACGGCATGATATACTCAACAGCCCCAAAGAGGGGTCTGAATGACTGCAGTGTCATTTTGCATCACCATTACATCTTCAATACAAAAAAGTTTATTCTAATAATTCCTGTAGCTTCAAGTTTTATTTTCAAAAAAATAAAATTAAATAATATATCTATATATATAAAAGACAAGAGTTTTTTTTCCTTGTTTTTTATAAAATAAGTCTCAAGATATATTGCCACTTGTTTCTGTTTTGTGTCCCCTTACCCCAAAACCCAACCTTGGAGAAAAATAAGTGAAGTTGTGAGTCTTGTGTAATTATTTAATATGAAGCAAATTAACAATTTATTTTATTACCACACTATAAGCCTCCTCCCCAATTTCATTTGTGCATGTGTTTGTGTGGATGTGTTGGTGTTCACAGCAATCATTAGGTGTGTTTGTTGAATAAACCCCAAGTTTGTCAAAAATACACAAAGGCGCATTGGTGCTCAAATGACCTACACCTCATACTGTACCTTTCCAAAATATCAATACTTTACATAGTTCAAGAGTAGCCTAGGTTGCAGTTGCAAGGAAACCAAATCAAAGAGGACAAAAATAAGCAGTAGAAAAGAGTCTCTGCTCATAGGTCTGAAAGTCTGTACAGCTCAATTTTTTATAGTTTTCATTTTTATTACAAAAGCAGTATTTCATTAAAGTCCACAGTTTTTTCTTTGTACAGTAATAACATTAAATTTAACCTCATGGTTAAATTTAAAAGGGGAAAAGATAAAGATAGATGTGACTGGGAAGAGAAGAAGGGCATTGTTGACAAAAGTCCAAAATATACAGGGGGGAGGAAAGAGGAGTTTATTCCTTGCAAACCCCTCTGTGACCCCTTCACCTCCATATCCCATCTTCCTCCTCTTCCACTCAGCATTAAAGTTCATGAGGGCATATACTACAAACGGAACCATCTATATCAACTGGCACATGGAAGCATATCACCAGCAGCCTCAGCAGTTCATCCATTGCTCTGTAGTAAGTGTCGGGGTAAAGGGGGAGAGCACATTCATGGGAGAGAGGGGAGACGACGCAGGGGAGCAGTGGCTCCTGTAGGAGGACTGGGCATCTGGTGGCTCGCTGTTTCTGGGAGCTTCCAGCCTAAGATGCAGTCAGTCCGTGGATGAGATCAGCTACCCCGCGTTCACCTCCCCAGCAACACTGATTAAGTTTCACTTGGATCCCTAGCCCCCTAACAAAACCATAAAAAGTTCAAAATAAAAATATAAACTCACCCTTATCTCAAACTTCTTGGTTTAAACAGTCATTAACAAAAATATAGTCTATGTGAATTGTAGCAGTCTGCAAAGAACATTGCTGAAAAACCGTCCCAAAAAAAAAAAAAAAGACTAAAAAGGAAGATATGTTGTGATGTTGTCTTAGATCCAGAAAAAAATAATATTGATAATAATAATATCATCATAATAGAAAACAAAAACACTTCTCTGCAAAACAGATACAATCATGACTGGTTTTATGGAGGAA